>NW_011499906.1:299928-300074 GCF_000495115.2 Populus euphratica
TCTTCTGTCTTGGTAAATTTGCATCCCTAGAATCTTGTTTGCTGGTCCCAAGTCCTTCATGTCAAATTCCCTAGCCAACTGTCCCTTCAATTCTTGGACTCGATCTTTGTTGGGGCCTATCACCAACATGTCATCCACGTACAACA
>NW_011499906.1:302600-306960 GCF_000495115.2 Populus euphratica
AACACCAACCAGGAGGCTCTGATACCACTGTTAGGATGCTGGCATGCAAACCCGACAAGACAAAAGGTAAGGGACAAGATAAAATGAGAAATGACACACAAGAATTTACGTGGTTCACCCAATTTGGCTACGTCCACGGGCAAGTATAGAAGAATTTTACTAAGTAATGTGGGAATACAACTTCTCTCTAATAATAGGAGAACAACAAAAATCTCTCTATTATTAGGAGAAAACACCTCACTTACTATCTCACAAATACCTCACAATTTTGTGGGATTACTCTCTTCTCACCCTCTCTTCTTTCTCTCTTGTGGTGTGTCTATAATGCTTGAATGCATTGCCTATTTATAGACAAACATCCATGCAAAAGACAAGAGCAAGGTAGGTGGCACCAAATTTATGCCTAACATTGTTGACAAATTTGTGCCTAATATTATTGACAAACATTGTTGATTTTGTCAACAATGTTAGGGTGATTTCACAACACCAACAACAATGAGTTTTATATTCAAAAAAATAAATGTTTGTCAACTTCTTTTATTCATCGAAATCTAATATAATTCGAACACCACCCCAAATGCTAGTAATTGGCCATTGAATAATATTGCGTATGTCGCCCAACTGTTAGGCCGAATATTTTTTACGAGAAGAGCAAAATCATAATTTTACCATTTCAGTCGACAATGCAAATGAAACTAGGGCTACAACATTTAACATTATTTTTACCCCATCCATTTTAGTCTTTTCTTAATTTGCTATTAGCATGTTATTCTGCGTCTTCAATTAGAACTACATGAACTCAAAAAATAACGTGTGGATTGTTTTGAGAAAGTGGGAGGCTTAATTTAGTTGTATATACTACTACTATCTGGAATATCATGATAGCCAATATATTATTTATTTATTTATTTTTCTTTGAGATCAATTCAAGTGCATTGCATTCTTTATTATCCCACGTAATCTCTAAGCAAAGAAGAAAACAAATTCCTAAGCTATTTTTTCCATAGAAAAATGGACTGAAGAAATTATCACCATTGGTCCATCCTACGACTTTGTGTGATATCACGTGTTTACTAATTGCTGCCATCTATACCTTCCTCCAAACCCTAATTTGCAACAATTCAGCATCACAGCTTGCTAGAAACTTCGAATCGTCTTCACTTTGGCTTCAATTGTTGTGCACCACAGACGGCTGTATATCGCCATGAATTTCGTTGGGAACTCATGAAAGGGACAAGCTTGCAGAGTCACATGTTGGATTGGCTGGACCGTAGGTGGTGATCTGTTGGGAGACTCCGTGATGCAGTGCAAAGGAAGGATAAAGGAGTTTAGCGAAGGGTAAATGAGTTTATTACATGTGAAAAAAGATTTTTAAAAAAATCATAATTACAAGGGAAGATAACTAAAATATTTATTTTTTATTGTAAAAATATTATTATAACTTTTTATATAGAAAAAACAAAAACCTTGTAATATTGAATAGGAAAGGTAAATTAGAAAAATTATTCCCTTCAAATAGAAAAAAAAACTAGAAAATATAATAATATAAAAAAAATAAAAATAAAAATAAAAGATATAAAAATTAACAAAAAAAATATTTTTTTTTTCTAAAATTAGATGCTTCATCAATCTTCTAGAATTGAAAAGAACTCGTGCTTGAGTTAAGATATAAGCCAAAGACCATTATCGATTAAAAACATCATTTGCATAAACCACCTCATCCAATACATCATCTTTGTGAGAGCCGCTCCATTATATATCTCTAATACAATATGTTTATGCCAAGTCAACCCATAATATCACTATTTTGATTTTCAGTAATAGCAATTGATATAAATAAAAATAATATTTTAGTATTTTAAAAATATTTTTTTTAAGAGAACTTCATCATTATGTTCGTCATGAATATATCTTGTTTTGTGATTTTTTCCGACCATGATTAATTAACAATACATACATTTAAGTATAAAAAATTGTTTAGCTCTAATAAATATCATTTACAATCTCCGACCAAAACAATCAAGAAGTTATTGAATTTTGATATCAATTGATATCGAATCCAAGCAAAGGATAAAGAATGATGTTATATGTAAAAATACTTAAATATTAAAAATACCACAATTACATAATTACGTGGGGGACAATCAAAATATTTAATTATTATTCATTCACAGTCAACTTTCGGGGTCTCCATGATTTATATTTCTAATCCAAAATTATCTGAGAATTGCTTGAGCGTTCAAGTATGGACAAGTGATCGCCCCCACACAAAAATATTGTTCTCCTGCTTTCTGATCGAATAAACTTGCTGGGGATGATAAGATAAATAGTTTGCCCTGAAGTCAATTAGACAGAAACCACAACCATTCATTTTTAATAATGTTTCTGTCCTCGTTGTCCTAATCGTACCGTTCTATAGTCACCGATCCAGTATCATATTATAATGGACTAATTAAGACGGGAAAATTACATACAGCTAAGAGCATATGCACTTACTTTCAAAGTAGAATGGATGGTAGATTAATTTTATATTTATATATTTATATTTATACTTCGACCCAGTTTAGAGATTTTTTTTAAAAAAAAAACATAGATTTTCTGTCAATGCCGTGCAGGCACGGCGGCATCCTTTCCTTTTTTCAAACTTGAATACCGGAAAGGAGGAGGAAATCCGTGGCCCCACTTCCATTCCACCTGGAGAGTCTCTCGCGCAGTTCTATTCTGAAGACGTGTTTCAGGTTTCGCCGCCGTCCCCGGGGGTGTCGGGATAATGACCTCGATGCTCTCTCTACTATTCAATTCTTATTTATTCCGTACTTCATCATATAATTTTCTCAAGCCCCTGTACTATCCTCCCATCTATTAATTTGCCCATTGGCTCCATTCCTCTCTGTTAGTGTTGATCAGGGAATCGCTATTTTTTAATGCTTAATATAAAATGAATTACAAAAACTAAATTATTGGAAAGGACAGGAATCCTTTTAAATTAAAATCTCATTATCTTTTCACATAATATATCCAAACTCGTAAGACTAAAAACACAAATAAATTAGTATTTATATGGGAATCAAGATCGTGAACTTAAAAATGCATTTATACACACACACACGTACGTATATGAGGTGAGCCTTGAAAAACTAGTTTGATTGCAACCTCTAGTTTAAGTCAAAGAAATTATTTTAATTGGACGTGTCCATAGCATTAACAATTGCATGCCAGCGACTCCACGAGTGTCATAGGATCGTCATCCCTCATTCAGAAAACTCGTCGTCTAAATTATTGCTCTTCACCAAAAGCTATGAGATAATTGGATTTGGATTTGATTTGAGCATAGGATTGGATATTGGGTATGCTTGTGATTTATTCTAATGCGTAAGAATGTGTTTGTGTTAAAGGGACAATAGAGGATCGGTGTCATGTAATGATAAAGAACACAAGAAAAGGTCGAGAGGAAAAGATTTTTGCCGTCTTGTCGACTTTATTATAAATCGTTAAAGTAAAGCTCGGGTGAATCGGACGGAAGTTTAATGAAAGACAAAAAGATCGTAGAAGGGTCGCATCAAGATAAAGCATACGATGAGGGACCATACTAACAAACATTGAATAGTAGAGGGACAACCGAGCTTATTAACTCCCTGTGTATAAAGAGATGGCGAAGTCCTCTACTACAAGCAGCCAACTGGAGAAGAAGTGCCATTTCACACACAACAAACTTGGTCTCTGTTTTCTCATCCGAGATTCCTGGTGAATTTCCCTAACCAGCATTCTGTCTGGTATTTCTTTCTCCGAATTCTCTACTATTTTACTCGTACAAACAGGCACATCCCTGCATGCTTTGCTTCAGCCCTTCTTGTTCAAGACTTGATTGTTGTGGCTTTCATGCAATCTTGGCTTCCCTGTTTTGGGCTTACTTTTCCTTTTCTGTTTCTTGGCTGTGCAAGAAAAAAGAAAAGCTGACTTTCGGTTGTCTTGGTAACAAAATCTGTGGTTGGTTGATGATGACATGCAATCAAAAGAAACGAATCTACATTTCTTTTCCTTTCTTGATTTCATTTCTTTGCAAGGAAAGGGAGATTTTACTCGATCAATCCTCCCTATATTTCATTTCCTCAGCTTTGAATGTCAAAGATTTCCTTTCTGTTTTTTAAGAAAGAATCAAATTTCTCTGCTTTCCATTTTGTCCTTTCATTTTTTTACTTTTGATGTAACAGTTTCGTAAAGGAGTTTCTTTTACACGTATAGCAGAATGTTTAATTTGCTATAACTTCCTAAACCTCTGTTTTCTCCAGATTTCCTCTCTCTCTCTCCCCCCCCCCCCCCCCCCCCCCCTCCCTCTCTCTCTCTCTCTCTCTCTCTGTAT
>NW_011499906.1:307145-339700 GCF_000495115.2 Populus euphratica
CCCCCCCCCCCCCCCCCCCCCACACACCTCTGTTTTCATCTGTTTTCTAAGTGGTTCGTCTTCAGTATCTTTTCTTATCTGATTGTAATTGCACTACTGATACTATATTGTGATTCAGAGATCATGGAGTGCATGAAAACCCCCTTTAGAGGTATCCTAAACGATGTTAAAGGAAGAATAGCTTGCTATAAACAAGATTGGGTTGCTGGCATTCGTTCTGGATTCGGGTATCTATTACTCAAGTAGCATAATCTTGCCATCCTGTCTTTGAAACTTTATCTAAATTTTCTTTCGATCTTTTGTGACAGTATACTAGCACCAACTACATATATCTTCTTCGCTTCAGCCCTTCCTGTTGTTGCCTTCGGAGAGCAACTTAGTAGAGATACAGGTTGCCTCTTTTGAACTCTAAATTTTCATGCTATCCTCTCTAGAAAAGTAAAGCCCAGTAAAAGGTGGATATTCGGACTTCTAGAAATTGCAGCGATTCCTTTTGCTTACTTTAGAAAATGAAAGATTAGGAGAAGGAAACGGTAATCCTGAGAAGCACAACCACTTATAAATTTCAGAATTTAATATATTGCAGCTTGGTGCATAAAAATTAAAAAGTAGACCATTAAAATGGATTCTTAAGGCTATATTTGTTTTTTTTATTATTAACCTACTCTTTTTGCACTATTTGCTTCACTTTTTTGTTCTAATCACAGGTCCATAATTTTATTTAAGGAATTTGGAAGTAATGCAACTTTTTCAATTTACTATTTGTAGATGGAAGCTTGAGCACAGTAGAAACATTAGCTTCTACTGCTCTCTGTGGCATCATACACTCAATACTTGGTGGCCAACCTCTTTTAATTTTAGGAGTTGCAGAGCCAACCGTTATAATGTACACTTATTTGTACAACTTTGCTAAAGGAAGGGAACATTTAGGACCAAAACTCTTCTTGGCTTGGGCTGGATGGTATGGGAAATTCGTTTTGTCTTGCTCAAAATTGTTGCTTATATTTGGATTTCTTTTTATGTATTCGTTTTTTCTGGTGACTGCTGCAGGGTTTGTGTCTGGACAGCTGTTTTGCTCTTTCTTCTTGCAATATTCAATGCTTGTGCTATAATCAATCGGTTTACTCGGTTAGCAGGCGAACTTTTTGGCATGCTGATTGCTGTTTTATTCATCCAAGAGGCTATCAAGGTAAGTGAAATCACTACCAGAAAGAAATAAAAAAGTTTGCAAAAGTGAATAGAAACATGATGAGTGTGATGCTACTATGGTAATTAAAAATGTTGCACCTTATTTGGATCACAGGGCATGGTCAGCGAGTTTGAAATTCCCAAATCTGAGGACCCGAACTTAGATAAGTATCAATTTCAGATGCTTTACACTAATGGACTGTTGGGTATCATATTCACTTTTGGACTTCTTTACACTGCCTTGAAAAGTAGAAGGGCAAGAGCATGGTGGTATGGCACAGGTTTGTGTAGCAACGTTTAGAATCTTTGCATTTCTGGTTAGATATTCATAGGTTGAGCACAAGGTTTATAAAATTTTTGCACCATGTTGTCCAGGGTGGTTTAGAAATTTCATTGCAGACTATGGTGTTCCTTTTATGGTTGTGGCATGGACAGCACTTTCATTTAGCATACCAAGCAAAGTTCCTTCTGGGGTTCCCAGAAGACTTTATAGCCCTCTTCCACTGGACTCTGCATCCTTACATCACTGGACTGTCATCAAGGTAACCAAACCTTGAATGGAATTTCTAATGCAGCATTTTCTTACAAATGGATCATTCTTTTGCTTAATGACTTGTTTCGTGCACGACTGCTTTGTCAGCTTCAAGACACTTGCAGATAATATTTATTTTTTTCATCACTTACAGGATATGGGAAGTGTCCCTCCAGCATACATCTTTGCTGCATTTATTCCTGCTCTGATGATAGCAGGGCTCTACTTTTTTGATCACAGTGTTGCATCCCAGATGGCACAACAAAAGGAGTTCAATCTTAAAAATCCTTCTGCGTACCATTATGACATCTTGCTACTGGGCTTTATGGTACATATCATCCACATATGTTAAAGCTGGCTTTTATTATCATCATGTTTCTCAAAAACTTGTGTTCTACTATTGACTGGTTGGTTCAGACTTTGCTTTGTGGATTAACTGGGCTACCTCCTTGTAATGGTGTTCTACCACAGTCTCCTATGCATACTAAGAGCCTTGCTGTCCTCAAAAGACAGGTCAATTGCAGATTTTCAATAGAAAACTTCTTAAGCTAATTAGCTTAGCAGCCTTTAGATGCTTATAGAATCTGGTTGATCATTTGCAGTTGATTCGAAGGAAGATGGTGGCAAGTGCCAAAGAAAGCATCAAACAGAAAGCGAGCAACTCTGAAATCTATGGCAATATGCAAGCTGTGTTCGTTGAAATGGACAGCATTCCAATTGTGAGTTCTTTGATCAATACAAACTTAAAGTGTCCGTCCTGTTAAAATCAACATTATAATGCTTCCTACGCCAAACGCACGAACATTTTCTAACGAATGGCCTGTACAGATTCCGTGCTGTAACCATATGTTTAAAGTTTTAAGAACTTTAGCTTGTCTCTGGGATGATAAAGTTCCCAAATCATCGCAGCATATTAATGCCAAACACCATGGTTTTCCGATATGCAGAATGCAGTAATTAAAGAGCTGGAAGACCTGAAAGAGGCAGTCATGAAAGGAGAAGATTCAGAGGATACGTTTGATCCTGAGAAGCACATTGATGCCTACTTGCCTGTCCGAGTTAATGAGCAAAGAGTTAGCAATTTTCTTCAGTCCCTACTTGTGGCAGCATCAGTATGTGCTATCCCTGCAATAAAGCTGATACCTACATCAGTACTTTGGGGATATTTTGCTTACATGGCAATTGACAGTCTTCCTGGGAACCAGTTCTGGGAGAGAATGCTACTCCTATTCATTGCACCTGGCCGGCGCTATAAGTAAGTTATTTGTCATTCCGAGTAATACAATAATCCAAATGGCATTTTAGAATTAGAGCAATATTTTCTAAAACCTTGCTCAGTTGCATCTTATGAACTAGATTGAACCAAAATTGCTCAATTTTTTCTCATGACTTGAGAAAATTCTGTTTTTTTTTTTTTTTTTTTTTTGGGGGGGGGGGGATCGAACCTTGAATTTTCCCATTTTCTTCAAGATATCTCTTTAAATGCATCATAAATGTTAAGTGTTTTTAAGAGCTTCCTGATTGCAAGTGTATGTTACTTTTATCATTCTGACATGTATTGTTATTAGCTGCCTGTGATTTTACTGGTTACAACTGTGCCTGGCATTCACTTTTGACAGGGTCCTGGAGGGGATTCATGCTTCCTTTGTGGAATCAGTTCCCTTCAAATACATCGCCATATTTACCATCTTCCAATTCGTCTATTTCCTGGTCTGTTTTGGTGTGACCTGGATTCCGATAGCTGGAATCTTGTTCCCCCTGCCGTTCTTTATTCTCATCAGCATCAGACAGTACATCCTTCCTAAGTTGTTCCTTCCAAATCATTTGCGGGAACTAGATGCAGCCGAATATGAGGAGATTACCGGCGCCCCACGACCTTCTCTCAGCTTCTCTTTCAAGGCATATTATTCTCCAGACCTCTCTTGCTATCTGCTGATTCTTTGTAGTTTTTATTATGCTAATACTAAATTCATGTGACATTCTATGAGGAACGTGTTCTATCAGGAACGAGAAGAACGTGTTCTTGGAAATGAGGAAGGCATAGTCGAAATGTGTGATGCTGAGATATTGGACGAGCTAACTACCAGCAGAGGGGAGTTAAAGTTTAGAAATGTTAGCTCCAGGGAAGAGAATGCTACTCAGGTATTCTGGTTTCTTTATTCTTAGAAAGTACCAAGAACTCAAGAGTAGGACTAATGGTGCTATATTGCTTTTGAAAAGTGCACGTTCCAGTACGTACATAAATGTGTTTCAAATGTCTATCTATCAATTTTATTCACATATTTGGCCATAAGAAATTCATGGTTACAGGTTTCTATGTCGTTGTTGCAGGTCTGTTCCCATCCAGAATGAGAGATGATGAATTGTACTTGGAAGATGACGAAGACGACATTTACAGCTAGGAGAGAAGAATTTCATCATAATAGTTGCAGATAGAAGCCAAGGACAGATCATTGAGTTTTGTCCAGTCAGAATCACCCCATCCTTTTAATTTCTTGTCCCTTCATTGTATATAAATCCAAATTAGCATTGGCAAAGCGATAGAGAAGATTTGCGTGTATTTTATATTTGAGATTTCTAGTATTGTTAGTTTGTTTGGTGAGAAGTGTTTTTTTTTTAAAAAAAAAAATTTAGAAAAGTTAATTTAAAAAAATAAATTATTTTTTGATATTTGATAGTATAATAAAAAAATAAATTATAAAATATTTTTCAATATTTATTATATCATGGAAAATAAGCTAAAACATAATTTAATTTATGAAATTATATATTTTTTAAAATTTTATTTCATTCAACTTTTTAATTTGCAAAATTTATTTCTTATTATTTTAATAAACTTGAGAAAAATAAAATATTAATAAGTTATTTTCCATAAATTATGTCAAATAAAATAAATAATAATTAAAATAATAGACATCAAATCTAAAAAATAAAAATAAAAGATGAAGAAATTAAAATAATAATATTAACATTTTATAAATTATTTCAAATAAAATAAGTAACAATAAAAAGAATGAGGATTAAATTTGATAAATAAAAAATTTCATTAAAAAAATAAAAAAAAATAATTATTATAAAAATAAGAATCAAAGTTAATATAAAAATTAAATTTTAAGAGATGAAAGTGAATAATAAATATTCAAAACAATATATATATATATATATATAACAATCAAAAGTTTAAGGATCAAATTTGATATAATCAGCAAATAACATGACATTTCTATATTTTCCATAATTTTTAAAAAGTGTTTTTCACCCAAATTTTTTATGAAAACACTTTTCTGAAAATCAAGCCAAATTTTTCTTTGACTAGAAATTGTTTTCTATTAATCAACTTTTCTAATATCAAATAAACACAAAAAAATTTTAAAAATAGTTTTCTGAAAACTACTTTTTAGAAAACAAATACGGCCTAAATGGATGGGATATCTGGAGACTATTTCGAGACTTGATCCAGTTTTTTTTTAATATAAAAAAATTAAAAATTAATGTAAATATTTAAAAACTTTTTTTAAAATTCGGGTCATTTTAATAAATTATTTAATTTAATAATATAAATAAAAAATTACAAAGATGGTAAATAAAACAATAAAAAAAAATCAATCAACCAATTAAATCCAACTCTATGCAAAACTAAGAAGAAAAGTCACAGCAAAGCACGGGCAGCATCATATGTAATGTTTTTTATCTAAAAAAAATTATAAAATGATGTAAATATTAAAAAAAATAAAACTCGAGTGATTTTAATAAATTAGTATAATTTAATAACACAAATAAAAATAAATACAATGATAGTAAATAAAGCACGAAAAAAATGACAATAAAAAAATTAAAAAAATTCAATAGACCAATTAAATCCAACTTTATGCAAAATTAAGGAGAAAGCCCGGGCACAACATATGTAATATTTTTTACCTAACATATAAAAAATAATAAAATGATATAATATTAAAAACTTATTTGAGACTGGCGTCATTTTAATAGACTTAGTTAATTTAATAACACAAATAAAAAAAATATTGATGTTAAATAAAGTAGGAAAAAAATAACAATGAAAAATATTAAAAAAAAAATCAATTGACCAAAGAATCCAACTCTATGCAAAATTAAGGAGAAAGCCCACGGCAGAGCACCAACAACAACATATACAGTGTTTTTTACCAAATATAAAAAAATCATAAATAATATAAATATCAAAAAACTTTTTTAAAGACTAGAGTTATTTTAATAATTTTGATTAATTTAATAACATAAATTAAAAAAATGATAGTAAATAAAAAAAATAATAAAAAATAATTCAAAAAACAAAATAAAAAAATCAATCCAGAGAAAACCTGCAGCGGAACACGAGCAACAGTATATATAAGGCATGTTTAAGATTGTAGTTGTGATTCTTTTCAAATTGTTTTTTATTTTGAAATTTATTAAAATAATATTTTTTTATTTTAAAAAAAATTATTTTTAAAATTAACACATTAAAATAATTTAAAATTTTAAAAAGAAATTAAATTTTTTTAAAACATATTTCCAAACGGTCGTGTTTTCTATGATTCATACGGAAAGTTTTCAATTAGTTATGGGATCCACAGGCCACAACAATGCAGACGACGCATATAAGAGGCATTTTTCGAGGAACAAGCTCCTTGTAGAAAAAACCATAGATACATCGTTCCTCGAGGAACATTATAATCGAACTCATTTCAAGCCCCTCATGTTTCCGTTACAAGAAACCTACAGTACAGAAACATCTATGTATGATGATCAAGATGAAAGAATGTGGTTGCACAAGCATTAATGCAATTAGCACATTATCACAGATGACGCCTTGGATTTCGAACACTAACCAGCTTCACATCGTCTAATACTGGGCCGCATAGAGAACCAGAGTTGTCACTTTTCATGGTGTAAAATGAGCTAAGAAATGTAATTCTTGTGTGATTTGACACGGCCTTGAACACGAATTTGGCACGCTTGAACCCTCCTTTGCCATTAGATTTGTAAGGAACTTGAGTTCTGTCCTTACCAGCATATACCTCTACAACCATTGATCCCACACATGAGTTGCTGGTGTCACCAACATTGAATGTGAGGACATAGATCTTATTGATTATGGTCTTCACAATTTGCGAGATAGCACTCTCTTTTCCTGCTATAAGTTCAACAGCTCTTTTTCCCTCTGGGACTGTGAAGTGCTCGCTATCTATGTACTTTACTGCCTTGAGAGAGTCAACTATCCATCCAGGAAGAGGACATTGATCATCTTCATTGTGGGGAGGGATTAGGACACCCCAGTCTGTGTTGGGAAACATATATGGACCCTCCTCAAAATTCCCATTCTTTAACAAGTTGTCTGCGATATAATAAGTAGAAATAAATCAAAACCAAATCAGATTAAGATTTGATTGAGAAGAAATCATATTGATTAAGTTGAAATCCAATTCCTTGATAATTTTGTTACCTCTGGCACGCTTAGGATTGGACAAAAGCTTTAACGCGACGGAATCAACAAGGGGGCCGCAGGCGGCATCCTCCTCCACACCAGGGTTGTGGATGGAGATCTCAACCTCAGGCCCCTCAGCATGGAAAGCCCATGCATAGGCATCCCATCCATTGCTACTATACATTGTTTGCATTGGCAAGATTCCCCAATCTCTTGGCTCCGAATTTGATGAAACAGACAAATTCAGTTTCTCCTCTTGGGCACAAGTGCGAGCCACATTGAAGGTTAGAGAGTAGAACTTGCCTTGTGTGACCTTAACTTTTTGCTTAATTGATGCTTCGTTCCCTAATCTGACTGCGTAGGCTCCAACAGGCACTACCAGCAACATGTCACCTTGTTTATGCCCTGATTTAATGTACTCGATGAAGCCGGAAATTTCCCAGTTAGGAATTGCATTCTTGGCCGTCACTACCGTTCCTTTCATTTCCGATGGCTTTGGCCCATACTCGAAGTCCCCATTGGGCAATAAACCTGAAATCAATGGCCATAAGTTGACTCAAGCACAGAAATATAAATGCTGCATGTAAACGTCATCCTGCATGTTGGGATTGATATGAAAATGCAAGCTAAAATCAATTTAAAAAAAAAAAAAGAATAAGTTTTTCACAAAATTAAGGGTCTATTCACTGATAGAAAGTTATTTCTTTTTTTTTCATTTTCGTTTTCACATTTTTTTAGCAAATAAGGAGCTGATTCTCGGCTTAGGAAAAAAGAGCAAGCAGGGTCTTGAATTCAGATCCAACGATGAGAAGGAATCAAAGAAAAAACAAGCACTGGCACATACATGTATTATATCACACAAGGAACCAAGAGGAAGTGACTAGCAAAGATGCGGTAGCAAGCAAATCAAAGCTGAAACTTTGTGAGTAGACGAAGACATATTTGGAGGACTTACCATCGGTGACTGACAACGCAAGTTGCCAGGTGATGCAGAGTGACACTAACAGCACGGTGGCTCTGTACATTGCGTTTAATTTACAGGGAGAGAGAGAGGGAGGAAGGAGATGTCAGGCATGGAGATCGCTTGAAGGTATGTGTTGGGTTTTATTTGCTTTGGTCCACGAGAAAGACACCAGTTTGGGTCAAAACTACATGAGTGCCACTACATCTACTTGCTGGTCATCTTCATTGAAGACAGAAGGTCACCAACATTGTGGATTAATCTTAAAACGTTCTCATGTTTCAAAATCACTGTTTTTTACGTCATTATAGTTTTTTTTTCTCATGGTCATCTGAGATTACTTCTTTTTATTGAATTGAGAATATGAATTTAACTCAATATATAATTTGATTAAAAATATATATAATTGAAAAAAAAAGATACAAGATAACTCTATGCTTAGATGCAAGAACTTGGTATAAATGTACACTTCTTGCAGTTCTACACATCCAGTAAGAGTTAGAACAGAAATTAAATTATAAAAAATAGTGATCAATTCAGCTGTAATAGTAAGAGTAGTTTAGAGAATAAAATTCCAGCATTTTTTATATATTTGGAGAATGATATAAGAATCGAATATTCTTGGGGAGCTAAATTTGAGGATGTGGTCGTCTTCTGGTGGAGGTTAAGAGGGAAGGTATTGAAAGCCACGCGCTTTTATTAAGACGTTGTTTATAATATCACTAACACAAATGCTGAGCATTTTTTTATTTGTTGGAAACCTTTTCTTCTTACTCTTTTGATATATGGCTGCTTTTTGAAAATTGGTCAATAATATTTATTTTTTAGTTAAAGATAGAATTGAGGTTTAGAGAAACGAAAAGATGTTTTCTAGTTTAAAAAAGAGAAAAACATTTTTTTATGAAAAACTAAAAAGTTCTTACATTATTCTTTTTAAAATATAAAATTAATATATTAATAAAGTACTTCAAAATATATAATATTATAAGAAGATAATCCACCACTACAATAAATAGGAGATGATACAATGCGATGTGTGTGTGTGTGGATATATATATATATATATATTAATTTCATTTTAATAAAATCATATATATATATATATAATGATAAGAATTTTATTGTGAAAATATACCAAAAAAAAAAATTTATTTTCAATGTTTATCAAATACCAAATAAATATTTGATAATACTATTTAAAAAATTTCTCATTTTAGAGAAGTTAATATCTCAGACCTTATTATTCAATTTATTTTCCAAATAATTTATAATTTATTTTTCATTATACCACTCAAAGTAATTCATTTTCTTTATAAATTCTATAAAACTCAACATTCAAAAAGAAAAAATTCGCAGCAATCCAACCACTAAAATCTGAGATTTTTACCAAATAGAAACATTGTATCATCCAAGACCCAATGAATCTCTGGTTTTTTATAAAAAAAAAAATTAATTAATAATATTCAAAGTTTGAATGGTTCGTAATAGTCTGACGCAAGTCTGAGTTGATTGCATGGAGAAGCACATGGTTTACATAATGTTTTGTTGTCTGCATCGGTCTCTTCTGGGAAGCCGATTGGTGCCCATGATCTGCAGATGCATCAGTCGACAAAAACAACCTTAATCTACTAATTTGAAGGCTGATTAACCTTAATCTACTAATTTGAAGGCTGCTGATTAACTTAATTTTTTTTTAGATTAACGTGGGTGTTTGGACCAACTTGCGTGCACCACGACTAATTTCACAGGTCCTGAAGTTAACAATCATATAAGTCTCTAGTGATCATCATATGAGTAACTAAAGACTTGAAGCTGAGATCACAGAGAGATTAAAGAATCAAACCTCTTAGTTCCAAGTCTTTAATTCCAAGTCTTTAGCAGTTAGGCCACCAATTTAACTTAATTAATATGATGGCTCGTGTGGAAGAAGCAGCAACATCTCAGAATCAGATGCGAGTGACAAATCATGTGGATTAGAATAAAGGATGATTCAGATCTTATATTATACAACCCATGTGCGAAAGGTGCATTATCTTGACGAGTATGCACTCAGTTTCATGACATATAATTACAAGCCAACTTAATTTAGTACATTTTATAATTATAATATAGTTTTTCTATCCGGTTCTGCTCTTTTTGGTCGGCAATCATACTGTAACTTAATGCTTGGCGGCATGTGCAGGCAGTCAATGAATGCGTTGGGATTGAAGACGCGATATATAATATTTTTTCTTCCACGCTAGGCTGCAGGTAGAATCAATTTCTTTCTAGAATAGAAAAGAAGTTAATGCAATGATAATTTGAGAGATTAGATTCGGATACCTGTCGAATGAAAAACGATAAAAATAGCAAAGTTAAAAGTTTAAGGTACAATAATTTAGCATTAAATAATAAGATTTTAAAAAAATAAATGTTAAAGATAAAACTTAAGTCTACTAGGATTTACTCTACTTCTTGACATGGGATCAAAATTTAAAATATAATTTTTTAAAAAAATCTAGAAAAAAAAATCAAAGTTAAATAAATAAAAAACATTAAATCACTCCAAACTAACTTGATTAATACGTGACTCAAATAACTTCATAAAAAAACATAAAAAAATTAAAAAGTTTAAGATTCAATAACAAAAAAAATTCATTAAAAGAAATTCAAAACAACTTAAGTTAACTTGACCAATCCACAATTTAGAATAACCCCGTAAAATAAGAAAATGATAAAAAAAAATCAAATAAAAGATTGCCGACTAAAATTGAATTAAAAAATAAAATGAAAAAAAAATATGCAATTAAAAAAATAAAGACCTAAATTAGATAAAAAAAAATAAACAAATAAAATTTTAAAGGATAAAATTGAAAAGGAAAAAAAATCAAGAGAAGAATTAAAAAGGAATGATTAAAAGAATGAGAAAGAAAATTAAATAAAAAAATCAAATAAAATATTGAAGGGAAAAATTGAAGGGAAAAAAAAATCAAGAAAATGATTAAAAAACAACAATCAAATGAAGTAATATCATAATTGATATAAAAGTAAATGGAAAGGATGAAATTTAAAAAAAAAATCCAAAAGAAATCCAATAAAAACGAAGACCAAAAGGGGGGGGGGGGAATCTCACAATTATCAAACCATCATAAATTGCATTACATGCACTTTCCTGTTAGGAGCACTACCACTAGAAACTATGAAAGACATGACCGTTGGACTTGTTTTGTAGCCAAAAGATGTCTCATGTGCAATTCAAAGGGTGCATGCATCGTTTGCTCACCAACACGAGCCATGCATGCCCCATCTATTTTTTTATTATTATTTTTATTTGTTAAAATACTAATTTGCCCAAATTCAAATAGATTATAATAAAAAACCATGATGAAAATATCAAAATACCCCTTAAGCCCTCCTTTATTTTTTTTTACAATGAAATAATTTCTTATTTTAAAAAATAAAATGGTGCAAAAGCCCCTCTCATCCTTTAAATTTTTCTTTACTTTTCAAGGATATTTATGTCATCTAAATGATAAAAAAAAATTAATAAACCATTACCCCTGATTAATGTCATAAAACCAAACGATTCTCTTGAAAAAAATCATGTCACCTCGTATAAAGGTTATTTGTTTTGTGTAATGAAAAACTAAAATGTCATTGTATTGTAGCAATCCATGATTTAATGTATCTTATCTACAATAAAAGACTGATGGGGTTTAATGTTTTCTTTTCATGTATATATATATATATATATATATAAAGGAAACAACAAGTATAAACAACATATAATTCCTCTTGTCGTTACATGAAATTTAAAATTTAAAATTTTATCATTAAATATTTTTTATATTTTTTATGAGGTTTATAAATCTTTAAATCAACTTAAAAAACTAACCTAAACAAAATAGGAAATAAAAGTTCTACTCAAAAAGAAAAAAAACCAATAAAAGCTCTAAACAAACTAAATAAAAAGAAAAAAAATAATTCAAAAGAGAACTTATGGGCTTAATTTGGCATCTTTTGGATCTTGATTGATTATAGCTATAGATTAGAGTCTTTAAAATCATCTAACTAAATGTGAGCATGATATAATGGTTTTATTTGAAGTTATGATTATTTCATCAAGATGATTATTCAACATAACCCAAACATCTTTTTTAATTTAGTCATATCTCATTAATTTATAAATATTCTTATAAGGCTATTTACATAGCTCAATCATGACAAATCCACAATGTACTAATCAGAACAACATAAATCAATTAGGTTAGGAGGGCATAACATGTTGCTTGCACGAGATGCATATATATGCATTCAAATAATTTTAAAGTATTTAGTGAAATACTAAATTATTGGCACGCGCTGCATTATAGGTCAAATTAATTCTTTTAATTAAAAAAAATCGAGTGTCGCTAATGTGTTTTGTAGTAAGAAAAAAATTTAAAACGTTTGAGTGTTAATCTAATGTGATCTAGTTAATTTGATGGGTACGATAAAAACCCAAATGACTGTTAAAAATATAATTTGACTAAAATAATTTCAAGACATCCTTTTCTTTTAATATTGAGACGAAAATATATTAGATCGACTTATGTCAACTTGAATTAACCTGTCAAATCTACAATCCATGTCATAAAACCGAGATAAACCTATGGAAAAAAAAAATCAAAACAAATTATGAAACTCAATTCTCAATTAACTCAATATTGAAGGATAAAATTAAAAAAAAAACAATTAAAAAACAACCAAGAACAAAAAACTTGAGTTAACTTATCAAACTTATAACAAAGGTCATGTGACTAAATAAACTCATAAAAAGCAAATTGAAAAAATTATGAAGCCTAATTTTAAATCAATTAATTATTAAAAAATAAAATTGAAAAACAAAACAATTCAAAGAAAAAACAAAAAATGACTTGAGTCAACTTAAGTTAAGTCATCAAACCCGTGACTCGAATAATAAGATCAAGATAACCATATAAAAAACAAATAAAAAAATTATGAAGCCTAATGTCAAATCATTCAAATATTAAAAGATAAAATTAAATAAAAAATCAACAAAAAAGATTAAAAAAAATATCCTAATTAACCTGTCAAATCCTTTGACCCGGTTGATGAGGTTGGATAAGATAGTTCAATATTAAAAAAATAGATTGAAAACAACAAACAAAACCTTAAAAAATATTAAAAATAAGAAAAACTTTGGTAACGAGATTGAAATAACCTTATAGAAAACAAACAAAAAAATACATGAGTTAATCTGTTAAACTCGTAAACTGGATAATTATATCAGAAGAAATAAAATCTAATTTTAAAAAAATAAAAAATAAATAAATAGCATTGCTTTGGAACTCCTCCTCGTTTAGTTTTTGTTAATTAATAATTAATGTGGTGCAAAAATCAAATAAAACCCATATTATGATGTTCATAAATCTATATTGAATTATGAAATAAAAAAAAATAAAAATAAAAAAACATAGATACATGCTACGAGCGAAGCATCAAATTATGGCAAGAATACTAACATAAGCTATGCATGCCCCATCTACTTTTTTATTATTTTTTTTATTTATTAAAATACTAATTTGCCCCTAATTCAAATGGATTATAATAGAAAAACCATGATGAAAATATCAAAATACCCCTTAACCCCTCCTTTTGTTTTACAATGAAATAATTTTTTATTTTAAAAAATGAAATGGCACAAAAGCCCCTCTTATCCTTTTAAAATTTTATTTAATTTTTAATGATATTTATGTCATATAACTGATAAAAAAAATAATAAACCATTATTATTGATTAATTTCATAAAACCAAATAATTCTTCTGAAAAATACCATTTCCCCTCATATAAAGACTATTTGTTTTATGCGATGAAAAGAAAAGATGTCATTGTATTTTAGCAATCCATGATTTAATGTATTTTGTTTACAGTAAAAAATTTATGGGGTTTAGTGTTTCTTTTCAAATATATATAAAAGAAAAGGAAACAAGTATAAACAACATATAATTTCTCTTGTGGCCACATAAATTTGTAATTTAAAATTTTATCATTAAATATTTTCTTATATTTCTTTTTATGAGGTTTACAATTTTTTAAATAAACTCAAAAAACTAACCTAAACAAAATATGAAATAAAAGTTATACCCAGAAGCAAAAAAACCAATAAAAATTCTAAACAAACTAAATAAATAAATAAATAAACTCACCCAAAAGAGAGCTTATAAGCTTAATTTGGTATCTTTTTTTATCTTGATTGATTATAGCTAGAGATTATAGCTATATAATTGAGCCTTTAAAATCATCTAACTAAATTTGAGCATGTTGTAATGATTTGATCAGAAGTTATAATTATTTTATTAAGATGATTATTCAACACAACTCAAATATTTTTTTTAATTTAGTCATATCTCATTGATGTATAAATATTTTTATAGGGCTAATTACATAGCTTAATTATGACAAATCCACAATGTACTAATCAAAACCACCTAAATCAATTAGGTCCGGAGGGCATGACATGTTGCTTACACAAGATGCATGTACATGCAATTCAAATGATTTTAAAAAAATTAGTGAAATACTAAATTATTAGCTTATGTTATGTTGTAGATCAAATTAATTTTCTTTAATGTTAAAAAAAGAATCAAGTGTCGCTAAAGTGTTTTGTAGTAAGAAAAAAATTTAAAACATTTGAAGGTTGATGCGATATGATCTAGTTAATTTGGTGGGTCTGACGACAAACCAAATAACCGTTAAAAACATAGTTTGACTAAAAAAATTTCAAGATATCCTTTTCTTTTAATATTAAGATGAAAATATATTAGATTGACTTATGTTAACTCAAATTAACCTGTTATATTTACAATCTATGTTATAAGATTGAGATAAACTCATAGAAAGAAAATCAAAACAAATTATGAAACTTAATTCTCTATTAACCCAATGTTGAAGGATAGAATTGAAAAAAAAATCAATTCAAAAGGATCCAAGAACAAAAAACTTAACTTAACTTGTCAAACTCACAACAGAGGTCATGTGACTAGATAAACTCATAAAAAGTAAATAAAAAAAATATAAGGTCTAATTTTAAATCAACCAAATATTAAAAAAAAAAACAAAAAACAACTTGAATCAACTTAGATTAAACCACATAACCCGTGACTAAAGTAATAAAATCAAGATAACCACATAAAAAGCAAACTAAAAAAAAATTGTGAAACCTAATGTCAAATCATTCAAATATTAAAGGATAAAATTAAAGAAAAAATCAACAAAAAAATAAAAAAAAATATCTGAGTTAATCTGTCAAATCCTTTAACCTGGTTGATGAGATTGAGTAAAAAAGTTAAATATTAAAAGATGATATTAAAAAAAATCTTAAAAAAATTAAAAATAAGAAAAAATTTGATAACGAGATTGAAATAATCTCATAATAAATAAATATATAAGTTAATCTGTTAAATTCATGAATCAAATAATTATATCAAAATAAAAAAAAATAACAAAAAAAATAAAAAAATAAATAGCATTGCTTTGGGAGGAGGGAACTCTCGTTTAGTTTTTGTTAATTAATAATTAATATGGTATAAAAATAAAATAAAACCCATATTATGATGTTCAAAAATCTATGTTGAATTATAAAAATAAAAAAATAAAAATAAAATAACACAAATCCATGCCATGAGTGAAGCACCAAATTATGCCAAGATTAATTTGGATTTTCTCACGTCGATAGACGAACATGATCATTAATGTATCTAAAATTATTATCCCCTCAATATTCAATCGTCAATATTTGGTAAGAGAAAAAAAAAAAAAAAAAGACTACCGTTGTACTTAAAATATGTAATAAAATCAAGCTTATTCATTTTGAGTTAAATAACGCAATTGAAACCAAATGTCAATGAAATAAATATTGAATTATATTATCCATAGCTTAGACTACAGAAGGAGCTGAACAGAGCTGAGAAATCTTAGAAATTATTTGTAATTTAAAAAATACATAAATCTCTTGTTGATTTGGAGAACATGGTTTTCGTTCTAAAATATACTGTTTATTGCACCTAGCAGTAACAGCAAGCCCTTAATTTTGGACCGATTCATGTCTGGCCCTTAGAGTTCAATGGAGACCAATCGAGTCAGACTGAAAACGTTTGTTTAGATATGTCCTTACTCCAGTTTCTTCCCCACAGTTTAGCCCATTCGTGTTTTTTTTTTTAAAATGTGTTTTAAAAATATTTTTAAAAAATAAAAAAATATTTTAAATTAATTGTTTTATATAAATAGCTAATAAATGAGGTGATGATAATCATGCATGTATCTATTCACATGAGAGGGTGATGGATGGATGTTAAAAAAAAAGGTGAATATCAGGGAAAGTTGTTTTCTCGTGTAATTTCTAGGTGCGTACTTCATGGCTACTTATTTTCTATTTAACTATATTAGGAACATGTATTAACGGAAACCTTTTTTCATTTTTTTTCTTTTTATATATATAAATAAAACAAGACCTCCAACATATTTGTCATTAAAAATATCATAATACCAACCAAAAAACAGAGAAATAAAAGGAGAAGAAAATAGCTTACTCGATTAATAAAATATTATTTTGCACAAAATACTTGGAGAGGTGGCAAAATTTGATCGTGGGCTACATTTTCAGATTTATTTAGAAGTATTGATGTGGTTATTTTTTAAAAATATTTTTATTTAAAAATATATTAAAATACTATTTTTTTATTTTTAAAAAAATAATTTTAAATTTAGTGCATTAAAATGATTTAAAAATACTAAAAAATATTAATTTTTAAATAAAAAATAATTTTTTAAATACTTTTAAAACACAAAATTTTAAAAAAAAAATTCATCATTTTAGTTTCATCAATAGAATAGGACTCCCTCAGAATCATGAGAATTCTCATTACAATCATAATTGTTTATAAAATATTTATTAATAAAATTGAATTGAATACTTTCGAGAAATATCAAATCATCGCTAGTGCATTTCTTGCCTTGGTTTTGGAGTCATGTGCCATCATGTTGTCATTAGGTATACTATAAAAATTTCTTATTGCTTTGTACAATGGTTGATATCCAAATACTAGTATAGAGGCTATTGTATCTCTTAAAAGGCACCGTCTCAACTTTAGGGAATGCAATGTCTTCTCTTCCAAACCTAAACCATGTACTTTAGATATTTTCATGATTTCTTCTATTTTTGAAATAAATTACAGAAAATACATGTTTGATAAAAAATAAAATGTTATTTATTGATTGTAAGCCCTAGTTAATTTTGCATTGAAAGCATAAGTAAATTAAAAGTAATTCTAAGCTACTTCATAGAAAAATGTTATTTATTGGTTATAAGCACTAGTTAATTTTGCATTGAAAACATAAGTAAATTAAAAGCAATTCTCAGCTACTTCATAGAAAATATAGAGTAAATTTCATTATGTAATTTCCATGAATAGTCTTTACTGTTTATAGCATGATCGAGTATGGTTCAAATCTAAATATATCAAATTGGGTCTAACCTAGCTAAAAAATCTAATTTTATTAATTGTATTTTATTAAAAAATAGTATTTAACATTATTCAATAACACTATATAAATTAAAAGAAGATCATTTGATGACGTAGTATTTACAGCATTTGATCGTAATATCAATTTTATTCCTAATTATATTTTACATGATTTTGTTTGTTCTAAAAATCATGAAAACTGTAGTCCTTGTTAGATGAATTTTATACGTGATATAATTGTAGATAGTTTAATAGAATAATAAAAAATATTTTATATAAAGTATTATTTATTTTAAGATATAATAGTAGTAGTTAAATCTATATTTAAATTAAAAACCATCAATATTAATATATGCCCTTTTTAGTTATTTTATAACCTCAATTTGAAAAGTATTCTTAACAAGACATATTAAATTACTTTTTATTGACCTTAATTTCAATCATAATTTTAACCAAAAATATATAAATATCAAATCAACCTCAACCAAAAATAATTTTTTTATAAAATAATTTTTTTAAATCATAAATATAAAAATTATTATAATATCACTACCATATATAAATAGCTAGTTCCAAGTCTAATTCTAATTCTATGATCTCCGTCCTAAAGTTTATTATTAACAAACATATCTTTATCTTTCATGTTTTCGGTTGTGGCTAATTCATTGAAACACAAAAAGGTTATTTAAAAACAGATAAATACTATGATTTTCTAGAAAAATGGATTTAGAAAAATAAAAAATTAAATGAAATGCAGAAAAAATTAAACTTTAATTTTCTCATTAATTATTATTTAATAAAAATATATTTTTTAATAGTAAGTACTACTTTTCAAATAAATATTCATTTTAATCTTAAAAATAAGTGCATTATAATTAAAAAATTACATTAAAAAAAAAGTTTATAAATAAGACTTGCGAGCCTGGCCCGACAACAAATAATAAGCCCATCATGTATAAACATGAAAGGTTAGGCTTTCATGTTTATCTTTTTTATTTTATTAATATTATTCAAGATGTATCCTCTCTTTTATTTTTTATTTTTAAAATAAATAAATGACATTTTATTTACTTGTTGATATTCATAAAAGAACTGGTAAAAAAACCAGAATTTAAATTTGATTTTTTAAACCTAGAAAAACCATTTTTAAATTTATTTTTATTTCAAAATATCTAATAAAAATTCTTAGAATCTCTATAACTAATTTCTCAATATAAAACACCCCTAAATCAATTCAAAAACACAAAATTAAATAATAAAAAAATCTATTCTCAGCCATTATCTATTTTTCCCATTGATACAAAAGTTCCAAGTATCTAAATGACACTCCTATTGACTTTAATTTTTTCTTCACTATTTTTGTTGGCTTTTAGATTTCTTTTCTTTGTAACTGTAATTATAATTTACATATAGATTAGACGACGACGTCGTATGCTTTTATGTGTTTATTTTACGGTTTATTAGGATATTCCATGGATAAACTAAAGCTACCGAATAATTTATCCTAACCCTACTATAGTCCACTTAAACAACACCAGCATGTGTCGCCGTCCTGAGGTCACCGGTAGACGGAATGGCAAATACAAATTCAATTTCGATGATATCCACGACATTCTGTCTACCTTATATCATCCATCCATATTTTTTAAAAAGATTTTTTTTAAAAAAAAAATTAACTCATATTTTTAAATTGTTTTAATATAATAGTATCAAGTATAAATTTCAAAAAATAAAAAAATATTATTTTAAATAAATTCCAAGTAAAGCCATCAATTAAAGAGACTTCAGGTCGAATCGGATAGGGAGAGGTATGATTGAAAGTTAGCCCTAGATCTTTTTGTTCTAACAAGGAACAAAAAAATAGACTAACACGTGCTTAGATCACACACCGACAAATCACATATCAATTCTTCATCATGACATCAAATGCATCAAGAGTTTGCCATGTCATTAATCTATTACTATTAACGGCAAAGATCCAACGACAGTTCATCACGCCATCAAAGCCAGTTCATCATCATTTACAAAATAGACGTTCTAAATATTCATTTCGACAAATTTTTGGGTCCCACGATTAAAACGTGGGGTTCCCGGTTTTTACTTACCAACCGGAGATCCGGCTTACTTCTCCTGCCGACCCGATCCATCCGAAGCCAGACGAGACGCGATCGCCGAGTGATACATCATATCGTGGAACGTACTGCCCTCCAAAGTCTTCCTTCTAAGCTGCTTCGCTTTCTCTTCGGTGAACGATCCAAGAGCGAACCTCGATCTGGGTCGACCTGGTTCCTGGTCCGAACCCGATAACCCGGATTCCTTATCGGGTATATCATCGCCTGTCTCACCGGAACTACTATTTCCGCTAAGGTAATCAGGAGAGGAAGACCAACCAAAAAGCGGGGACCACCAGGTTGAAGAACCGGACTTCTTGCCATACGGGTCGGGTGTCCTGGGAGATCCGGATGATGCTCGGACTGGAGCTGGGACGGAGCAAGCGAAAGTGAGTAAAGAGGCCATGATGAGAAAAATTGATCGAAGTTTTAGATTTTTCTAGGGAGAGAGTGTGTAAAGAAGATAGGAAAGCTTGAGAAAGACTGAGTGAGTGCTGCGTTGAAGACAGGGAGAGAAAAGGAAACAACAAATGGAGGTGAGAGCGGGTCCAGGATAAAATTTTAAGGTGGTAAGCTATGATCACGTACGGTTAAGTGTATGCATTTATTGTTACGAGTATCGCTTCATGAACTTGTACGTCACTGTTTTGAGGTTTATGGTACAATTATTGAAGCGAGTGTGATCTGTGGTGAGTGAGGTAGTATGATTTGTGCTGAGTGAGGTGGGATGTAGAGGATTAAAGATAGGGGAGAAGCGGATAAGATTGAACACGTGGAAGGTTGCTGGAGAAAGGAAGATGAGGGGTCAAATTTGGGGCCTTTTTTGCTTTTATGGGATGTTAAAGGTGCACTTTTTCACGTCGTTATTGGAAAAAATGGAGTTAAGCGTGGCGGAGTTGAGAAGCAATGCGCGCGTGTTGTTTTTTAAATTTTATTTTTAATATTAGTATATTAAAATTAAAAAATATACATCTTTAAAAAAATATTAAAACATAAATAACACTTAAAAAAATAAAAATAAAAATTAATAAATTTTAAGACGTAAAGTTTAACTGATTAGGTCTTAAATTTGTTCTTTAAAAACCACCATTTTGAGTTTATAGGGTTACTGGAGGCTTATATAATCATTAATTTTAGGATTCGTGGGATTAGTCGAAGTACACACAAATTAGTCAGAATATTTATATTAATTTAAAAAAATTAAAATTAATAAAAATATAAACTAACATGGCATATTTAATATTTAAAATGATTGATATAATATCTAAGACGAGAAGATAGAAAAAAGAAAAGAAAGAAAAACAATCTATTAAAACCTAATTATGACTTCTCGATGAACATACACTTGATCACCAGGAAAAGAACAATACAATGCTTTCATTGTTGTCATTGTGTTGTTTGATTGTTTGGGAGCACCACACGTATTATTCAAAAAGTACATTTACTTTTTATTTGCTGAAGAGTATGTAATACTCGCCAACCATTTTTATTTATTTTTTTATTATATTTATATTTGTTAAAATATTAAACTTTTCCTTGTTTAAATTGATTATAACTGTAAAAACCATTATAAAAAATACAAAAAATTTCAAGGACATTAGTTTTAATTTCTTTTCTTTTAAGGGTAATTGTGCAATCAAAACATGAAAGATGAAAAATCTCTAAGAACCAATTTTATTTTATTTTTATTTTCAATGTTATTTAAGTTATTTTATTATGCATAAAAAATATTAAAAATACCAACATGTCCTTATTTAATATAATAATGAAAAATAAATCCTATAAAATAGATTATTTTTCTTTTATGACTGTTTTATTATTTTTTTGTTATGAAAAGAAAAAATCATCACTTTACTATTTTAATTCACAGTGTTATATAAACTGAGTATTTTTAGTTTTTTTTTTCAATAATCTAAACAATGCAATTAGTTTAAAATTCTCAATGTTATTCATTTATTTTTATGTTATCCTTTACAATTGAATAGCATATTTTAAATTTGGTTTTTGAGATTTTTTTTTGTGTGTTAAGTGTTTTCATATGTTATAGCATAAATGAGAATTTAATAAGAAAAAAATAAAAGAAAAGTAAGGAAAATAAAATAAAAATAAGTAATTTTTTTGTCTGCTATAAATATTTTATAGTGAAGGGACCAAGTAAAACTTTTTAAGAACTATAGAGGTGAAATCAAGATTTTTTGAGTTGTAGGAGATAGAATTAGAATTTTGATAAATCCATCTTACAAGAATTTAGTTTATTATTTGGCAAAAGAGTAAGTGTAAATAAGGTTTAATGCTAGGAAGTAAGGATACTTCAAAAATATTATGTGTAATTCTAATTACAAGAAAATATGATATTATTATTTCTAAATTAAAAATATATATTTTGATTGTAAATAACAAATTAATAAGCTGATACGTATGAATAATTAACATTGAAAGGAAAAAGAATGAAATTATCATTGATCCTTTCATAACCATTGAAAAAGTTCGATTTTTAATATCCAGATACATTTACTTATATTACAAAAAGAAGCAGCCTGGTGGCTTTCCTTTTGTTTTATTTCTTATATTCCCGCATAATATTTGATTATTGGTACTGTTGATTTTAAGTGCTATTTTTTATTATTTTTATTTTTTATAATATATAAAATATTTTAAAAAATTGACATTTTTGTTTTTATTATGGTGATGTTTCAAATCTAATATGTTCATGAATAAAATTTTTTGAGTGTTTGGATAAAAAATAATCACATAATTACAGAGTATTCTTTTCTTTTTTCTTTTTAATTTAGAGAGTTGATGATAAGCAATAAAAAACTTCATATCTGCAAAATAGTTTTTTTTATAGGATTTAAAAACACTCTAAATATGGTAAAGTCAATGATTTACAATACTTGATTATAATAAATGAGAGAATAAGTTTTAAATTCTAATAACAAGCATGTTTGTTCTTAGTTGTGTATGATAAATGCTCTGTAAATAAGAATGTCAATATTTAGAGAGTAAAAAAATATGAACCATTTATTTGACTAGTTCAAATGATATATATAGAATCTAAACTTTGTCAAGTTACTTGAATGAAGGGGTTGAAACATCACTTCCTCTTGATAGCGTTAATGAAAAATAAATATCTCTTACACAATATTAATGAGAAATAAATATTTATTACATAATAATATTAATATCAAAACCATATGCACTTGGCCTCAACGCATAACTGAACTAAAAAATATTAGGTCTAACATCGTTTTAGACTGACATAACACTTAGACTCAACACAGAGATAAACCCTAAGATGTTTAGTATAGGGGTGAGGGAAAAAATGATAAATAGAGAAAATCAAAAAACAAATAACCAAAATAACCTAATCGAAAAAAACAAAATTAACCGATTAAAAAATCACAAAAAAATTCCAGTTCAGTTTGGTTTTCAAAGTCTGAAATAAATTGAATTGAACCGAACTGAACCAATTCAACCAGACCAACACTAAAAAAAAAAAAGTATAAATATGATGTTTTCTAATCCTAAACTTAAAGTAAAATTCAACTGCCCTTCTTCTTTTTCTCTCTACTTCTTTCCTTTCTTTTTACTCTCTGAATTTTTTCTTTTTGATTTTTCTCCCCTCCCTTTACTCTTTGTAAACCTAAAATTACAGGCTTTATAGGGGTTCATCCATTTGCCAAGATCTGCTTACGCTTCTGTTTAATTCTTTCCCTGCGATGATATTTAATAATTGCTTTTGGAAATGCTTTTGATTGAATCTAGTAATCATATATTTGATCAGATCTTTGGTGACCTTAATAGAATGAGATTTGGGTGCATGTATGATGTGGGTAAGTGATGAATTTTTTTTTCCTTTCACTTCCTCTTTGTTCTCCCCATACTGTGTTTCTTATCTTTTGCTGGTTTGTGTGACTGAGGGTTTGGACATATTTGTTCATACAAGTTTTAGTCATCCATTATATACAAATTATTAAAATTAACATGATATTTTTATTGTGTATAGCAAAAGCTTTGAAGGCTCTTATTTTAATTGTAAACGGTTGGGGCACATAGCATTAGAATGCCCAAACAAGAAATATTTTTAGTTGTATTTTTTAATGTATAGATTTTTTTGGGATTGTTAACAAGTTAGAAGCACTACAGCTGGAAAATACTTTTTATTTGTTTGCAATTGGAATAATTTTGGTTCCAACCGGTTTGCAAGAAAAAAAACCGAATTAAATCGAATCAAAATTAATTGATTTGAATTGGTTTTTGGTTCGATTCAATTTAAAAAAATTTAAAAATAAATTTAATTGTTTATTTTGATCCACCATACATCATCAACAATAAAATTTAATAAAATAGTGGCTCACCACTACATCAACACACACTAATTAAAAGATGAGCATCAATATCTTTTAAATAACCTCACGTAATTTTTGTCTTATTTTTAAGAAAAAGAGAGGGAATGATAAGAAGAATAAAATTAGAACAACATTTTAAAGACAGCAGAAGTAATAAGATTTCAATTTAAACAGGTAACGGTTGAAGTTTGTTTTCCAGAGGATAACATAATCTTAGTGAAACTAAAATATAAACCAATAAAAGAAAAAAGTAAAAACAACAAATAAAATTGAGGGGAGAGGGAAGAAACATGTTTTTTTAAGAAATATAATTTACAAATAAAGCTTTTTAAGTTAAAATTTTAAACAAATTGTTTTGTCAAATGATTGATGCTAAAGTATGAATTCTATAGGCAATAAATAATTAATCTTCCATAGAAAAACAAACGCAAAATATTATATAAAATTCCCCTTTGAGAAAGATTCCAATTTAATGGTCTAAGAATGCATTTGGAGTTTTCCTCTTTATTTTTGTTATGATAATGGTATTTTTGGAGTAATTTGCACATCAACTTAGACCAAATTTATTTTTCTTCTAAATATCTTGAAAACATACATTTTATATTATTTTATTTATTGAGATAGATATAAACTCTTTTTCAAAATTCAAATTAAAAAAACAATTAAGAAAAAATAAAAATAAAAATGTATTTTCTTATGAAAAAAACAATTGGAGGGTCACCACCAATCATTTTATTTATCGTGATTGGATCCTTGTTTTTGAAGAAAATGAAACTTGAAGGCACGATTAAAATAATTTTGATATGAACAGCGACACCCAAAATAAAAAATTAGGTCATCGATGACAAAATCAAATTTCACTTTCTGGACAACACATCTTTTTAGTGTTTTCCTGACAACTTGAATCGTTGGGCATTCCAAGCTCAAGCTAAAGAGGCCCAATTGACAGATATGTACACTGACTGTGGATTCCAAGCCTCTTGATCTTGATGAATAAACCGTAAATATCAAGCAAGCTTAAAACCACACACACACAGAGCGAGAGGGAGGGAGCATTAATCATGGTTGGCGCGAGGGAGAAGGAAGAAGAGTTGCAGCTTGAAATTGCAGGGACCGACTGACACAGAGAGAGAGAGAGAGAGAGAGAGGGGGGGGGGGGGGGGGGGGTGGGGGTGGGTATGTGGGTATGTGCATTGTCGCCGTCTGAGTTTTTTTTTATTACAGGGGGGAGGGGCACAAATGGGAAAAAGGTTTTTTTTTTTTTTTTGACAGATGTCTTCATTAAATTCACACTGCTAAGAATATTAAAAGAAGCGGAACACAATTTAGCTCCGAACTAAAAAAACATAAACTGTCCACAATAATAGTGATTTTTTTTTTCTCTCCGCCTAAAACATTTAATATTAACTTTTAAAAACATTGAAGTTTTATCGTATGGCATATTTATTATTATACAATTTTTTGAGAATAAATAATTTTTTTATTTTTTTAATTACATTGTAAAATGATCAAAATATCATTTAAAATAAAAAACTAAACATGGTACCAAGAGACATTTGTGTATTTTAATAATGATATTTTTATTATTATAATGTTAGTAAAGAAGCAATTTGATGTTTGTTCAAATATAAAAAACAATAAAAATATTAAAATATATAGTAAAATGATAAAAATACTTTTAAAAGCTAAAATTTTAAACCTAGAGTCACGAGGGTTTTTTTTTATCTTTTCATGGTATTTTTTGTATAATTATTAAGTTAACTTATAGAGGATTTGATTCTTGATTTAAAAAGACATAGGTATAACTGAACCATCTAAAGACTCGTGCAGTGTCTTCTTTGTTCAAAAACGATCATTCATCTTGTTATTGAAAGCGTTGCTATATTCTTTTTTATCTAGAGCAGCACATATCAGTGTTGGTAATCTGATTTATTATTGATTAACCTATTCTTTTTTTTTTCTTTTCTTTTCTTTTCTCCTCCTCCCTTGAAAATTACAGTTTGGCCCTCTTTGTTGTTAGTATTTCAATTTCAATCTTTATTTTTTTTATTTTAATTTTTTTCTTGATCCTTTTATTTAGAAGTTTTGTTTGCTTGCAATTTTGTCCATCAATTCCATTTTGACATATATGGTTTTTTTCAAGTTGATACTTGTTTTTTTTTTTTTTTTTAATTGAATTTTTTCCTTAAAGTTTTTGTAAGAAAATTATTGGTTTTCAATTTCATCTTTCAATCTAAATTGGTAGTATTATGTTTTCCAATGCAGTCCTCATTGTTTTGATTTTTTTTCTTTGGCTTTTTTTGAAAAGTTATTATTCTTTTTAATTTCATCCTTCATTGTAAGAAAATTATTGGTTTTCAATTTCATCTTTCAATCTAAATTGGTAGTATTATGTTTTCCAATGCAGTCCTCATTGTTTTGATTTTTTTTCTTTGGCTTTTTTTGAAAAGTTATTATTCTTTTTAATTTCATCCTTCAATCACAAATTTATTTTTATTTTTTTATATCAATTTTGATCCTTATTTTTTTTTTATCCTTTTGCTAAATTGATTTTTATATTTGATTTCACATTTCAATCAAATATCAAATCAATATGGTATTTCAATAATAATTCTTATTCTTTTAATTTTTATTTTTTTAATTCTTATGTATAATTAAAAAAAATTCAATTTCACCATTCAATATTATATTAATTAGGAATTGGACTTTATGAGTTTTCTAAATAAGATGTTTTTGATCCAATGACCTAGGTTATGGGTTTGAAAAGTTAATATTGTTTTTTATTCAAAAAAGATTTTATAATTCTCTTTATTCTTTTATCAGGTTATTTTAATTTTATAATTTAGGTCGCGGGTTTGATATGATATTCTAGGTTAGCTCGACCCTGATTACCGGAATTACAAACTTGTCATGCTAACTCAAGTTAACCAGGAATAATTTTTTTATGTCCTTTTCTACTCGTTTTGTTCTTTTGTATTTAATGGGTTGTGAAATAAGATATATTGTTTGTCCTTTTTTGAAAATTATCCTAATTTTTTTTTTTAATTTGATCCATCTATTATTGTTTATTTATATTTTTTTGTTTAATTTAATTAAAGCTACCTTATTCAACTCAATCAAGTTTATGAGCCGAGTTGCATATTTTTCTTTCTTTTTTAAAACACTTGCGGCCATTGAATATCATTTCTTGAGTAAAAAAAACAGTCTAGCCTTGTGTCAAAGCACAAACATTGAATCTAGCTAAAAAAATTAGTCCAATCTTATGGCATATCACAAGCATCGAGTCTGGTTAAAAAAAGGCTAAAGCCCTTGAAAAAACATTGTAGTTCCAAACTGAAAGATATTATTTACTCTAACAGTGTACTGAAAATCTTTCCCCTCCACCTAAGAAACTTAGCATTGACCTCCAAGGATATTAAAGTCTTTTCATATAGTCCATTTCTCATTACCAAATTAATTAGGGATAAATAGGTCTTTTCTCTTCTTAATTGCATAATAAAACGACCAAATACCCTTGAAAGAAAAAAAATAGTGTCAAGAGATATTTTTATATTTTCATAATGATTTTTTTTGTTATTATATCAATTGAGAGACAATTTGGTATTTAATCAAATATTAAAAAGTAAACTATTAAAATATATAGTGAAATAATAAAAATACCCTTAAAACCCAAAATCTTAAACGTAAAATCAAAAGGATTGTTTGTCTTCACATAATGGTTTTTGTGTAATTATAAGTCAACTTAAAAGTGAGGGGGAAACGCTTACAACCTTCAAGCGGTGCGTGCGGTACCTCCTAGAATTTAAAATACATTATTTTTTAAATTGATGGTTTAGTTTATATATGTCAGCATTGGTGGTTTAGTTTATTGTTGGTTGACTTTTTGTTTTCTTTTCTCCCTTCTCCCCAAAAAATTACAACTTCAGTCCTTATTTTATTGATTTGTAAAATTTTTTTCTTGGTCTTTTTATAGATGTTTTATTTGTTTGCAATTTCATTCATCAATTTCAATTTGACATATATTATTTTTTAAAATTCCTTATTCTTTTGGTTTTTATTTTTTTATTGGTCATTTTGTAAAAGTTTTATTGATTTTCAATTTCATCCTTCAATCCAAATTTTTGGTATTATGTTTTCTAATTTGGTTCTTATTGTTTTGATTTCTAATTTTTTTCTTGACCCTTTTATAAAATTTTAATTTATTTTCGATTCTATCATTCAATTCAAATTTATGGTATATTACTTTTACTAATCTTGTCCTCATTATTTTTATTTTTTTCATTTGTTAAAGTGATTTTTCTTTTATTTCACCCTTCAATCAAAAAAATTTAATTCTTTTTATTTTTTTTATTGGGTTATTTCAATTTTATGATCTAAATCGTGGGTTTGGTAGGATATCTTAAGTTAGCTCAATTCTAATTATTGAGACTACAAGTTAATCATGCTAATTCAGATTGACTAAAACTGTTTTTTTATCTAATTTTATTAATTAATATTTAATAATTGTGAATTGAATTGTATCATTTATCTCTTAATGAAAAATATTTTTTTCTTGATTTATTTAATATTTTATATATATATAATTAAAATAAAATTAATTTATTTGATCCACTTAAATTTATATCTTGAGTTGCAATTTTTTTTGTAAAAAAAAAATAACACGCTTTGACACTTAAATATCATTTTTTTTTATGAAACAAATTTTAGCTCTTGGCAAAGCCACAGAAACCACGCCTAATAGCAGGTCTATTCAAGTTAGAAATGGGGAACCTTATCCATCGTCCGTCAGCTGGGCAAAAGAAATTTGTTTATGGTGGATCAAGCGTGTTTTAGAATTGCTTCCGATCGATCAATTACAGGACAGCTACGTAGCCAAGTTATTGTTACTTTTATCCCATCCAGCTTCAGCTTGTATACTTTCTTTACATGGAGAATTTCTCTGTCCTCTCCAAAAAGATGAATCATGACCCGTCGCTCGATCCTGCCATTCTTTTTTAATCGAACACTTGGAACTCCATTATCATAAGCAACGTTAGCTTGTCTCTCTATTCAATTCTCTCTCATTTCTCTCTTTCTCTCTATAATTGAAGAAACATCTGACGAGCCTCTTATCTCTTTGATCACTTGCAACTCTTTTTTTATGTACAAGCTGGTAAGAACAGTATGAATAATCATTTATTGAAATCTATCCTAAAAGTCCACGTCAAATACTACATCTTAAGAACTTACCTTTTATCTCCAACATATTTTTCAAGCTCTAAGAATACTGTTTAAGTTGAGCCATTCAGAATCAGGCTACAAAACTTGAACATTCTTCTTTCTTTAATACTTCCATCTTGAGGATGTGTTAAAGCAATTCTCTGATGTATTTTGCGCCTTCATTCGTGTTCTTGCTGCTTAGCAAATGAAAGCTATCATTACATCCATACGCTGTAAGTAATTGATCCAACAAATACGTAACCTTGCTCTTTAAATAGCTCATTATGGAAGAACTGATGATTATTCTATGGCCTTGGGTCGGAAATTACCCGCTGTTTCGAATAGCCGGGAAATCAACCCTTGTTTTAGCTTGAGCTCCTCGGTGTTCATCCTCAGAAAATTGCCAGGTCAAGGAATTGGGGGGGCTGACCGCGGGTTCAAAAAGACAACGATGGAAGCCTTGACAAAAACCCCAATCAGAGAAGCATACGAAAATGATTGAAAGAAATCGAGCTTTGTCCTCTTAATGTTTTATTCACAAAAACTGTTGATCGTCAAAATAAGTCTCTAAAGACCTCCTTAAGATAACTGCTAAAGTCTCCACTATAACCTCGTCAGTCATGAAGATGCTGGATCATCAACAAAAGATGGTTGAAATTGTACCTAATGAGGTCTTTCGACAATTCCACGGAAAGCCTCCCAGTTTCTTCATTCCATCACGTTCCCATGGGCTTACTTTTCTTGCTTTCCTAAGCACAAAAGAAATGGACTTCTTAGTTCTCTTATTCCCTACCATCCGAGTCAAGTGCAGGTGCGCGTTTGAGAAAAGGATGTGCTGAGCGAATCTTCGCTACGTGCCTTTGTCCCTGGTTATGTCTACAGTTGTACATTATAACGGACAGAACTGTATAAGCAAGTGCTCTATGCTATATCCACTTTACAGTATTCATACATCAGCATATCTATTAACTATCGCAGAATGAACAATCCAAATCTATATAGTATACAGAGAAAGACATTAGGATGATAAGGTCTCTGATTAGATCTTAAATTGGGAACAAATTGCACTATTGATTTTTAATTTTTTTCCGGAAAAGATTGCACAGACTCCATCCATAATATTGAGTAGAAGCACTTCTTTATTTGTCAAGTTACATGACTGATTTTGTTGCTTGGCCCTCAGAAGATTCTTATGCTAGAGTAGCTCTTTTGCCTTTTGTATCCCTTGACTGCAGACAAATAATTTGTTAGTACTGAGCTTCAATTGAAACTTGAAAGAACAGAATATGAGAAGTGCACTAGATGGGACTCCAAGAGAGAGAGCGGGACCTGTGAAGCAACAGATCGCTTTGAATCCAAGAATTGGCTATAAATACCAAAGAGTCTTTGCTTCTCAGCTTCAGATATCGATGGTCTTGCTTTGGAAGTAGTGGTCTTTAAAAGATCATCAGTTATGACTGGCATTTTACCAGGGTCGCCCATGTCTGCACTGCTTAAATGTTCATGAACTGCCGCAAGCTGCGCATCTGAGAGAAGAGCTTGTAGGTCAGCACCGCTAAATCCTTCTGTCATACCAGCTATTGTTTCTAAGTCAACATCATTGGCAAGAGGCAGCTGCATTGATTTTTAGATGGCAAAGTGAGAAAAAAGATATATGAAAATAAAGCACCTAAGTTGATGCCAAAAATCAAACAACATGATCACAAAAAATGAACCTTTGCAATTTTTATGTTGATTTCCAAACAGCAGGTGGTCTTTCTGGAAGCTTAGCGGCTGAGATTACCCTTCTTTTTTCCAAAAAGCAACATAATTTCTATTTCACCTTATACGGACACAAAACTACCACAAAAACAGCGTACTATTTGATCTACTATTAATCTCTTTCAAAAGAGTTTCTATTGCAATAAGATTAAGAAAAAGACCTCAATTTTGCCCTCGTGTTTATTTCCACAAGTTAATGTACACCCCATGTTTATTTTTGGTCAATTTCACACAATTTGGCCAAACTATGGGCCAATTCCCCCAGTTGGCTCCAGTTTAATAAAGGTATCATGTGGTCACTTAATTACATCATGTAGACAAAAGAAATACACAAAAAACTGAGAAATTAATTCATGCAAAACAAAGTTAATTAAGACTCCAAAGAACAAAGCTGATTAAACAAAACCAAGTCAATTAAAATTAAACAAACTCAACAACCTATCTCTTCCACTCCTACTCTACACCAATTCTCTAGATCATTATGTCTAAATTATGGATTCTCAGATCACTTCCAAATTCTCCAAGCTTTAAGACAACAACAGCACCAATATATGAGACCCAAATGAAACTCTGCTGTTGGGTATAAAATCTTGAATATCAAAGTCCTGAAGCCTCTTTAGCTATTGTCAGCATCAACCAAACAACATAAAAATCCATCAACAAGTTTCAAAGTTGTGGTGAAACCTCACCTCCATATGACCTCATTTGCATCTTCCTCACAACCCCAATCAGCTGCTCCATATCCACTACTTTTCAACTCCACTGTTTCTTTCATGGCTGGGTTTTCATTTGAGCAGCTTTTTCTAATGTGTACTCAAGCATTAATGTGATTTTGTTGCTGGCTTTTGGTCTACTCTTTTTGTTGTGGACTCGAATAATTTAGCTTTCCGCTAGCTTCTCTTTATCCTCTCATCTCAGGATTGAGTTTGATGAAATGCTGATTTAAACAACACTGATTTTGAAAGAACTTCACAGGTTGCCAGAGTAGACAGCATTGTAATGGCAGTGGAGGTTAGATCATGGATAAGTCATGGTAGTGGCAAGAATATACAGAGACTTGAGTTAAAATGGATTTTAGTTTATGACAGATGGTTGAGATTGTATTTAAAAATGGGTTTTAGCATTAAGTTTCAGTAGCTAAAGATTGTGGGGATTATAGTTACGTACTGATGGAATGGAAAGTTGTGGTAATCGAAAGCTTTGGGGAGATCAGATTGGAAACTCTCAAAAATTTTATTTGAATGGAAGAGTATACTCTACCTTAGATGGAGATCTTTAGAATTCATATCTATTTTTCTTGTTCGAATTCACGTTTTATTTAATTCTATAAAAAAATATGTGAGCCTGTCAAGTGAAACTCACGTCAACAATACCTAACGAGCACGTTCTTTTAATTGCAGTAAACTGGCCCTTATTAGGTGTATTGACCAATATTCTCTTTTAAGCATGTAGAATTCAGTAGGAATCTAGAAAGAGAAAAGGAAAGATGGGGGGGGGGGGAACTAAG
>NW_011499906.1:339818-342672 GCF_000495115.2 Populus euphratica
AACTAAGAGAGGTTGCAAATTTCATCGAGCTTTGGTAATTCTTTTTGCAATTGATACATTTTTTTTCTTACCTAAAACAAAAAGGTTACAAATGGGCAGTATTACTCACCTTTCTAGAAAGAACTGCTAGGATTTCCAGCCTCTCTTTCTGAGATGGAAAATCACAGAAAAGAAGGCGATCTAACCGACCAGGTCTCAACAACGCAGCATCAAGTAGATCTGGTCTACTGCATCATTTGATAATGGGAAAACAGGAATAGTAGAAAGTTAGTCTTTGAAGAGTCGTTAAAATCTAATTAACAAACCAGGGAACAAAAGGAACAAAAATTTCTCAGAATCAATGTTAATCATGGAGCTGTAAACATTTAATAACAAAGTCCCACAAAATGCTAAAAATTAGATCACTGGATATCCAGTTGACATGAGATGCTGAACGAAATACATGATTAAAGTCAATTTTGGAACCAAATTTATGCAATAGAACAAGAATCCATTAGCAACGCATCTATCTGGCATCACCAATCATCAGTGGCAATCCTCCATTGAAATTAACAAATCTAGAGCAATTTCTTTATATCCCTTATAATAATTCTATTATTTCATTTGCAGGAGTCAATTTTTACAACATGTAATTTTATGGCACCCAATTCCTTTCAACTTCTCATTTGGACGAAAGGAAAATTTATGAAAATAGGAAGAGAAGAAAATACAATAAGGATGGGAAGACATTCTCTAATCAGCACAGGAAGCTAACACACAAATTCAGCCAAAAAAAAGTATCCATTGAAATTGGAAATGCCATGGACTGCTACAAGCAAAACCATGCACTAAATTATATGCAATAGATTGCAAGTGCAGAAAATCTCCCTTGTTAGTACCAAGTAATTAATGTCTGGAGTGGAACCTGAACCAGAAATAAGTATATACACCAGATTGGAACTAACCTTGTTGCAGCAAAAACAAAAACTCCAGTCAAAACTTCAACGCCATCTAATTCAGTTAGAAACTGGGAAAATGAAGAATTCACAAGTGAGGAAAATTGATAAAGAAACCATATAAGATGAAAAAACCAATATGGGAAACTAACTTGATTAACAACACGATCAGTTACTCCAGTATTGTCATGCCCTCGTTTTGGGGCAATGGAATCAAATTCATCAAAAAATAGAATACATGGTGCTGCAGCTGCAGCTTTTGAGAAAATATCACGAACCTGTAGTGAAAGCAAGGGCATTGCCAGCAGTCAATATGCATTAAAGTTTTACAAGGAGGAAACACAGGCAAATTCCAATACAGGAACCTATTATGGTCTCAAGTTCACTTCTGGGTCATTAAACACACAATCAAATGCAGACCACCATCAAAGCGCATTATTGAATCCAACTAAAAGAAGAAAAGGAGTTCACACTCAATTGTAATATTGATATCTTATTTTAATCAATTCAACATAATAAAATTCTGCATCCACACAAGTTCCATAAGCATATTTATGAATCTCCATGATATACCACATGCTCTTTGATCAATTATGCCAAAAAATGATCAGTGAATATTAATAATGAAATTATCAGTAAATTATGCAGTATTCTTCAGTTGAAGCCATACTGGAAATGTAAAGTGAGTGCAATACATAACTGATTGCTTACCACCTATCTAACAAACAATTGCAAACTGACTATTCAACAAAGAATAAATGGTAGTGATTTGTCAAAGGATATAACAGGAAGACAAAATGTTTGGTATGGAAAACATTTGTGGTGTGAATTTGTTTGGACAAAAGGATATGGCTTACAAGCATCATTACAGTGTGGAGCTAAAGTTTTTCAAAGCAACAATCTTCACACAGTATGCCAAAATGCATCAAGAATAATTTTTTGTGTAAGCATTGGACCTCAAGCAAGCAAAGAATTTTCTTATCCTTCCAATACACTCCAGGAACTTTTATATTGAACAACACCAATAAGCAAGGAAGAGAATTCCAAATCAATGCAGTGGCAAACCCTTTGAAATGTATGTGAATACATGGAAAGAAAAATAGATGAAAAAAAAAAAGTTTCAAAAACTTCAATTCACTTGGAAGAAAGAAAATAAGATTATTGACCCAATACAAAGTGAATTCACTACCATTCCAATAATATTTTAAGAGCTAGCGTTCTGGTTTGACAAGGACAAAAACTACAGCACTGTGCTAGGGTATGTAGATATGAGGAAAATTATGCAATGGAAGTGTCAAAAGTTCTAGAATGGCTACTTTAAAAGAAATTATTTATTTTATTTTTCATTTCAAAATAGGAAGGGAGGTTTAATTGCTCTCTTACAGCTTGTTCAGAAGCACCAATGTATTTGTTCAACAGCTCAGGTCCTTTCACTGATATGAATCGAAGAGAACAGGCAGCAGCAGCAGCACCAACAATATGAGTTTTGCCACAACCAGGAGGACCATATAAGAGAACATTTGACCTTAAGCGTAAAGGAGATTGGACAAAGATATTCGGGAACTTTGAAGGCAATTCAATCATCTGCATAGAATTAACAATAACAACTTCAAACCTATCATAGAATAAGCATGGGAAAAGAAAAGGGAAAAAAAAAAAGTAATTAAAGGCACAAACAAGTTTTAGAGGGCAAACACTTGACAAAGCACTGGACAAATAAATGAATTACTGTTTCATTGGATAGTCCAAAGGTTAGTGTTTAATGGAAGACCGCTTTACAAGTACCGAAAAGGTTAGACACCATCCATTACTTATTGAATGAATGAAATAAAGGGCCCCCCCCAAAAAAAAAAAAAAAAAAAAAAAAAAAAAAATAAAAATAATAAGAATAAAGAAAAAAATAAAGATAAAAAAAGGGT
>NW_011499906.1:342701-364565 GCF_000495115.2 Populus euphratica
AAAAAAAATAATAATAATAATAATAATAAATAAATAAATAAAGATAAAAAAAGGGTGTCTGTGCGTGACTGACACACTCAGTTTTCCTTCAGAAAATCATATTTTACACAATGTTTCAAATCCTTCAAAAACATTTGCGCTATCAGGGAAAAAATTATTGAAACAAAAGGAGCCTATTCAAAGCAGAAATCACCAGAGCAAGGTGCTTATACAGTAAAGCAGAAAACCAGATGGAGTCTAACAAACCTATGTACCATAGTCAACAAATTCAATGTAGAATCAGATGAGCCAAAACAGTTGACATAAAAAGGAATTGCTAAAGAGAAATGTCCTTTAGAAGGATAAGGAGTGTCATTAACACAAATGTATCTATTTTTGTTGCATACACTGCCTTCAACTTGCATGAGAGACTGCATTCAAATTCAACTTCACAAAAAAGCGAAGGGATATATAAGAATGGAGTTTCTCAACTACAGATATGTCATAAATTGAAATGCTATATACAGTAATCATCTATACCAGCCCTCTCCATGGCCTAGTTGTTAGTATTAATATGAGCATCATGTATCAAGTTCAAGGATTGTGGATAATGGGGAAGAGAAGTGTTCTGTTATTCAAATCCATGCAATGAAGTAACTCAATTTTCAGCATCACTGTGATTGAGATGTGGCAATCTCTAAATACAAAATATCTAACAATAAGCACACAGGTTATCTAAAATTTATGATCCAAATTTGAAAGCCCTGAAAGGTCAAAAAGTTGGAAACACGACTTCTCATTGGTAAGATCCTATGTTCATAGGTCTTCCAACCCCAGTATTTCACCCATCAAAAAATCAAGACTAAACACAACTTCTTCTATGCAGGATGGGCCGAGAGGATCATGATTCTTTTCACAGTTAACATAAGGCTTTCTTCAGATTTTTCATATACTTCTTCATCATGCTTTCAATATTATGACAGCTATAATTTTAGCAACATTTCTAGATTTAATTACAGTATTGTGGGTCATTTGGCACTCAAATTAATAATATTCCCAAAAACTTTACAGTTTTTCATTGGTCTGAAATGTGAGCAAACTTGTATAGAAGACTGCATTTTATCATACAAGGAATTGATAATAGCTTGAAAATAAATTCTATTTTGAGTGATACACCTTTACCAAGGCCATATGCCTATGCAGTGTGCACCTTAAGGTGAGGAATAAAATGAGTATTTGAAACTACTGGGCAGTGAGCTGTCTCATCGATGTAGAGAACTATTTAACTCCAGAGGAACCAAAAAGATTTCCTATGATGGCACAATTCCATTAGAAGTTCTTGCATTCCTCTCTATTTAATTAATCCACAGAGCCTAGAGGTGTTTTTTTCTTTTTTTCAAAGCCTCACTTTTTTTCTTACAACTAGCGTGATACTCATTTCACAATATTCAAACAGCCTACAACTTGAAGTTAAGATGAATGGGAAAGCAAATAATTGAAATGCGGATCTTCTGTTAGCAACAAATTAACAGTTAACACAACCTGCAAATGATATAGTCACAAATCATAAAATCATTTTTGATCATTAAACATGTTGAAATAAAAAATCATACCTCTCTAATAGCATTCCTTATGTCACTAAGACCACCAACATCATCCCACCCAGAACGGCCACCTTCAGGGGCAGATTTAGTGATGTCACGCATAGAAACTGGAAGGAACTCGTGCATTGCCCGAGAGAAGTCGTCCTTGATTAACTTGGGTATGTCGTGCCTTTCAAAAGTAGAATGAGATGGCAAAAATCGGCCAACAGCAGCATGTACAGTTCTATCTACCAATATTTCCTGATACATCGAACTGCTTCATATCAGAAATTACAATTCATGCATGTGCAACAAAAGCAGCTTCAAATGCAGTTTTTCACTACCAAGAATTTTGCTAACATAACCAATTTTAGAAGTATCACAACAGACTTAAGACAACAAATTTCAAGTTTAAATGCAATAATAGCTATGTGCCCTATGCAAGATTGATAAAATTATGTGTCCCACTTCATCATGGAGAAGGTGAGCATAAACAAGCTTGAATGGTGATGAACTGACAATGAAGAAGAAACTTAAAGTAGCCACCCAGCACAATACAATAACATGCAAGTTTCATTACAAGAATGATGGAAGGGTATATAATAAAATTAAATGTCAAGTAAAGTGACAAAAAACATGAAGCTCCGACAAATAAAATTTTTGAAATCTAGCTATTGCACAGGAGACAGCCAACAAATGAGGATAGACCCAAATTCACATCAACCAGCTTTAAGAACAGTATCAACTGCCTTCTGAGTAGAGAATTCATGATCTAGCCAATTCAATTCAAGAAGATTTGAGAATTTTGTTTTGCTTATCACAATTGCTTGGTAGTTGAAGATGCTAGATGAAGGCCCTGTTTCAGGAAAACCAAGCACATGAATATCTGTTGTGTTATGCCATCGTCTTCTTTCCTATGAATTATAAGTGAGCTTCAAATTGTTGTGAATGTCAGCATTTGATTCATGCTCTTTCATGAATTTTTGTTACTAAAAAAGTTATTCCTTCATATGAATTGTTGATTTTTCCACTTAGAATGATTTACTGTCTTGCAAAATCATCATTTTAGATGATATATTTGTGAGGGAAAAAAAAAAAACAGAAGAAGAAGAAAGTAAAGGAACAAAATGTTGATACATCCCAAATCCAGAATCACAACAAATACCAGATCATATGCATCATATCCATCACATTTGGAAGCCACATCAAGCAAAATGTCATCAGAGCACAGTAAGGAACGCCTCCGGATTTCATGCTTCAATATAGCCTCACGTTCTGAGGCAGCAGGAGCAGGCAGTTGCACATGGAAGTCAAACCTTCCTGAAAACATCCAAATACACAAAACCAGTATAAAAAAGACAAATTGAAGAGAAAGGAAAGTGTTAGTAACCTGAAACCTTTCACAGCATTCTTTCTAAGTGCAAAAGTAACAGACCTGAAGAGCTCAATGACTGTGGAATATTCTCCAAAGTCTGCACAGAGGCTATAAAGGCAATTGGGCCAATTCCACATGTGCTCTTCCTTTTTTCCTGTAAATTGCCATATTAAATCTTCATGTTCAGAACAGATCCATTTTGTGTTATTTGTCACCTGAAACCAATGTTCCTCTACTAGTGTGGATGTTTTCCAATCAATCATAATTATGCATGCATACGAAGGCACTGTCATTGGAACCGACCAATTGCACATTGTATGCAAAAGTAAAACAGAACACACATTTACAATGGCTTCAATATTATCAATTCAGGAAGACAGGAAAAACCACGACGAATTTATTACCCCATATTCATCTATAAAATCTGAGAGAAATTTCGTCAGTGCAACAACTGATGTTGAAGGTTGTGATCCTTCAGAGTCAGAAGAGGCTGACACAATGGTATCCAGATCATCAAAGATGACAAGGGAAGGTGCATGATCTAATGCTTCAGATATGGAAGCAGAAAGGGTTTGACGAATGGCCGAGGCTTTATCTAAAGTGAGTCCAGAGCAGCTTACAAAAACTCTGCATGCACAAAACTAAATTAGAGCAATACAAAAAAAGATGTGTTTGTGTGTGCCCCCCTTATGCCTTGTTATGATTAAATTTGTTCACATGAATTAACACAGACAAAGATTTGATAGATTCGATTACCAGTCAAAAGGAAGAAAAAAACAGACAGTTGCATAAATGTGTTAAAATAGAATTCCTCACATGTGGGCAAAGAGGTCTTCACGCTCTTCAAGGGATTTTGCAACAGCTCTTGCCAAAGTTGTTTTTCCAGAACCCTAAAAAGCAAACACATTTCAATCTCTTGTATTAACTGATACATGACTCTTGGAATAATATGTTTGATTTGTATGATAAAGCAATGACAAAAAAATACACAATTGAGCATGTAGACTTATCAACATGCCAAAATCCAGATAATAGAAATGAAGGATTTAGTTCCATTGGTGAACAGTCAAGGACTATGAACTTGATTACACTTCTGATTGTTCTATATATTTTTAGATTTTTTGGTGAATTTCATTCTTGAATAAATCATTAGAAACAAGGAGAGAAGGAAATAGAGATAAAAAAAAAAAAAAAATAAGGTCATCTTCCATTCTCTAGAAAAGACAAGATCTGATGCAACTAAATTCTCATGACAAGAAGCAAAGTAGGATTTAGGATTATTAATACAAAATTGGTTTTATTTGATTATCTCGCATTTTAAATTGTAATTAGGGAACTCCTTACTAATGTATTTCCAGTTTAGTGGCATGGACATGTTTTCCAGTGTATAATCAGAATCTAACTTGATTTGAAATTCTATTAGGTTCTTGATGCCTTTATAACATCTTATCATATGTTTTGGCATACCCTCTTCCAAGATTGGCAAATTGACGTGAGATTTAACATTACATTTCTCTTTTCCTATTTCTGCTGTCTTTTGGTCTTTTTCTCTCCCTTACCTCTTCCCATGACATCTTCACTACCCTCAAATTCTTCATCTGTCCACTGTCATTTGGTACATCAATACAAACCTCTAAATGCAACTGAAGCTCAAAAACAAAAAATGCCAAAAAGACTCCTTGATCCCAAAATAATATAGGGGCAATAATCGGGGCAATAATCGTTTTTAGAGATTATGACACTTCTCACCAGTCACCATCCAAACATAGAACACCATGCAAATACATAAACAATAAAGCTTTTTCAGAGAAAGTCAATCTGCACCCATTCATCTATTTGTGTTACTAATACCTGTTTCAACATTCAAATGATACCTGTTACAATTTCAAGCAGATAGAGGTAGTCTTTTTTTGCATGGATGAAAACAATATTGTCGATTCTCAGTATCTCAGTGATAGTTCAAAATAAGCGTATCTACACATCTTAAACCGGCAGCTTGCACATTTGATTCCCTTAGGCATAGGGTGACAAAAATTAACCATGTGATTTAAACATGTTCCCTGACATATGACACGAATAATCTGCATCTAAAACCTATAAGGAAGTTCATTCATCTTCAAGATGAAAATCTCCATACAATTGAACCAAACAGACAACGTGGATGATACAACTATTGTGTGTAGTGCAGCCATGTTTGTTTGACAGTGATAATGAGCATATTTTGTATATCACACATCAAATTATAGATAACTTCACTAAAATCAAAGAGATAAAACTCACGTGAGGTCCATATATCAGAATGTGCCCAGGCAGAGGAAGATTGTATGTACTAAACCACGTGCTATAAGGAGGATATAACAACACCATCAATCCTGCATTGAGATAAAATTGTAATCAACTTAAACTATTAACAAGGAAAGGAGAAAATTCTTTATACCTTGATGGGGCATGTGCGTGTTAGTAGTAGGAAAATTAAGCACAATAAAAACTGAGAACTGCATAGGGTGCCAGCACAATCACATGATGCAGTTTGGCATGGCCATGTTATAGCAACAATATTGGGAAAATCAATCCATAGATGTTTCATCAAGCTACTTTGTCACAATACAAAGATGCATGCAAACACAAAATAATCAAGCATCGTGATTAAAAAAAAAAAAAAGACCAAGAGAGAATACAGGAGAAAGCCACGACAAAACTTTAAGAAATAAAGCTAACTTCAATTCTAAATAGCATTAGATAGACTGTATACACTAGTCCAGCTAGTAAAACAAACAGTCCTTAACAATCCGAACTTCTCTTTTGCTTTTTCTTTTTCTTTTTCTTTTAGATCAAACAACAATTATAGAACACATGATTACGGGCTCTAAGAAAATCCCAATTCACCAAAACCAAAGAAAAGGTTCACCACATAAATATTTACTCAAACAGTCACTCTGTCAAGAACGGAAGAAGATCAAGGTGAAAGTGCAACTAGACAATTACTGACCCCAGTTCGACATGCTAAGAAAAGTTAATATCAATGCAGAAAGAAGGTATCCAGTATTGTGCGCGGGAAACTGGCTACAACATCCACCTTGAGATTCTTCCATGTCTTAACAAACATGACAGTAGAGATTGTCATTATTTCCTCATTATCATGTGTATGTGTTCTGTTAGCATCTGGACAATATATATAACAAAGGAATGTAGATCATTACACTATATGCTCATGAACTACAAAATTTCACATGATAAAGGCTTCCCTGAGAACATCAAGCACTGCAAATAGAAGCATAGAGAGAAAGTACCTACTGTTAATCACATCAGAAGCAGTTGTCCCCATCCAGCTCAAAGATGATGCATTTGAACTAAACCCTGTAAAAGAGTTACTTTCCTTCAAAGAATAGAAGGACACAGGGCCACCTAGTTTCAGCCTTTCAAACAACCCTACTCCAAGATTATCCTTTTTTCTTTCATCGAAGGCAAGACTGTATGCATTCATCTTTATTCCGTGCACAGATTCCTCAGGAATACTCAGTACATACAAGAATTCAAGTTGCATTTCACCAGTGTTATTTCTGTTCTTTAGAGATCCATTTGAATAAGAAGATGCCTTTTCCCTAGTCTTCCTATCAATCCCAAAGTCATATCCTTTCACTTCAAAGTGAAGTAAAGTTTCTTTACCTAAAATTAAAGAATTAACTTCCACCCCAGAAGTTGAAGAAATAGCATCAAGCTGTGCACGATACCATGCTTGAAGAAGTCTTCTCAATCCCTTTCTATTATCAGGCAGATAACCAGTTTCTTCTTCCTGTTTAGAAGGAATGTCTTGTGACAGAGCAGCAATAATTTTGTCGTGGATTGACCAATCTACAGCATCCATATAGGTGTCCAAGCTAGTTTTTCTTGGTTTCTGAAGTTTATCGATGTCAATCAGTTCTAGACCAGCCTTCTCAACAGACTTATCTTGTCCAAGCATCTTAAAGTAACAGGGAGAAAGTGAAAGTGATGCAATGTCCTTCAAATCAGTAATGCATCCCTTTAAATAAATCCCTGGAAACAAAAGAATATTCTAAATTCAAAACTGCACAGTATGGCATAAAGAAATCAATTGTGTAGTCATAATTGTTAAGAGAGGAACAAAATCCTTATTGAAGCATTTTAAAGCTAATAATGAAGGTTCACATAAAAGCAAATAAAACAGTATAAAGGAACATAGATAAGATCAATGAGTGCTCAGAATAATTAACATACATGAATGCAGCCCTGCTCTCAAATACAAACGAAGGGATCGAGCTATCATTACATGTCCTTTAGCCACTGAATCGGAAAACAAAAGGCGGACAATTGCTTGATGAAATTCTTTCTTGTCAGTTAAAGTTCCATTGTTAGCTTCCTTGGGAGAGGCACTTTTCACTCTCAATGCATCACTATCAGGAGTCTTCACACCATCTTTTGATGACAATCTTGGAACAAGTGTGACCAACTGCAGAGAATCTAAAGAAAACTTTCGAGCAGTTTCAGGATGCATATAAGCAACACAAGTGAGTGCGGTGGCCAGCTCAACACCTTTGACATCACAATTGTGAAACAATCTTCTGTCTAAATCTTGAAGACGCAACAGGGCCTTTGCCATATTACTTTCTTTATTAGAAGACTGCACAGTGGCATCTTTTTTATTAACAACCTTATTGCGTCTTTTTGGAGCAACTGCAACTTCAGCTCCTGGAACAAGTTGAACTGAAAACAATCTCATAGGTCAGGATTAACACTAGTAGTCCATGGTAAACCTTAATTTAACATAATTGTCCATGCAACAACCAATGATATAAAAACCAAAGCATAAAAAAAAAAAAGGAATATTATGCAACAAGATATTTAGGCACAGACTTGCAACAAGTATAAAAGGAGATTTCTTTAATACAGGTGTGAATTCCAACATTGGATGCTGAGCTCACTTGAGTATCATATGACAGCATAGCATGAGAAAAATCAATGCATCCATTATATAAAGTTGCCAAAAGCAGCAGAATTTCAGCAGCTTGCCTTCACAGTAACAAGGAAGAATAGAAGACGCATAAAAGTGGAAGAAAAATGCTGATATGTTACATGGTGAATGAAGTTCTTTCCAACCTCCTGCAGATGAAAAGGATGCCGAAATGATGTGACCAAATTGAATATCCTTAAATGAAATTTTCTATGAAAGATGTTAGATATGGATAAGACGGGCATCCTCTAAAAAAGTTGATTATGTGAATTTGACCCTGGGAATAGTTATGGGTTAGAATCATTATTAAGTGTCCATCAAAGCTTTTGGAAAGTGCTTTGTATTTATACATGTTCTTATACCAGGTCAGAGAATGTCTTACACTGCTTGTTGTCTCTTTTTACACGGTAAAATCTTTGGGGGGGGGTAGCAGACAGGAAAAATGTAAGTTATATACACTTGTTTCGTTATATTAATCGAAACTCTAATATGAAAATACATAATTAAGACCATAACAAATGTACCTTCAAGGTATTATGAATCCTATCATTTGGAAACAAGTTAACTTGTGTTGTGTGTGTGTGGGAGGGAGAGGGAGAGGGAGAGAGAGAGATAAATGGGAAATCTAGAATATATCCAAACATACTCCCACACAAACAAACTTGACATTAAGTTCAAACCAGATTTTTCTTTTAAATATCACTTTCTTAGACTCCCGATACACCTTATCTCATAAATCTGTTGGCCCCTTGAACCTAAAAAAATAGACAAAAATTCGACACCAAAATTACCTTGAGGTCAGAATATAAATGCAATCCTGAACAAACCACATAGATTCACAATATACCATAACAATATTGTGCAGCTGCAGAATACAACTTAACAAAAGGGGAACGAGTAGCAATTCTTCGGTAAGCAATGTGTTACAGTTGAATTTATCAAGATCACAAGCCACAGTTTGGTAATAGGACGTGGTAAGACCTCAACTGTTGCACTTCAATAGTTTCCTGTGAGTCATTATTAGAGTTCAATAAAATCGTTTTTTTTTTTTAATGTACATCCAAAAGAACAGCATCATTTCAAGAATTGATAAATCAGTGTTTAATTCCAGAACTAAATTATACAAAATACGAAATTGATAACAACAAAAATGCAATTCCTTAAACCACATAACTAGAAAGCACAACTCACAAAAAAAAACAAAGCAAGGCTGTTAATCACTGAACCAATTTCATCAAGCTACTATAATTTGAGTGGAAAGTTGCAGACATCATCTTACCCACCGCTCTCTTGGGAGATGTTGAAACCACGAGGAATGTAATGACAGCGCCGCCATGTAACCACAAGGGAAATCTCATTCCTTCATTGACAATCCTCACCTGCAAGCAGATATGATTTCTCAAATGGGAGAAAAAGAAAAGGAGAAGAAAAGAAATAGCGCAAGAAATACCTGCTTTAATATGGAAGCCTCGGCTTGTTCAGCGTTAAGTTCTAAAACTTCCCAATCATCCTCACTATGAGGTTCAATGGTTACTAAAGTCGCGTTGACAACGTTAGAAACAGCCCTGACTTGAACACTAATATGATCAGGCAATGAAATGCACTCTGCAAATTGCTGCGCAACCTTCACCCCACAGATAACCAAAAAAAATGCAATTAATCCTTGAAATTTGCAGTAATTAGATTAACTACCGCTCCAGTTTAAAAAAATTAAAATGAATCAGATGTAAATTGAGGTACCTCGATGGAGGAAGAGGAGGAGGTAGCACCGGACCAAGCGACGGTCCAGTGGCGGGGGGGGGGGGGGGGGGGGAAGGAGAACGTAGTTCAAGAGTGAGAAGTGGAGGGAGAGGAGCAGGGCGGCGAGTAGATTCAAGGATTTGGATTAGGTTGAAAGGGAGAGAGACAAAGCAATTCTCTATACCGCCCACGTGCTTCACTTGGAATTCCATTTTTCGTTACCTCAAGGAGGAACGGAGAAAGAGAGCTATGGAATGGCGTTTTGTTTCAAGTTAAAGAGTAGAGCTGGAAGAAGATATATAGAGATAGAGAGAGAGAGAGCGAGAGGGAGAGGGAGAGGCGGAGGTGGTTAATGAGAGAGCTGACCTTTTTTTTTTTTTTTTTTTGCGCTTCTCGAAGTCGAAGCTTTGCTTCTTTCTTTCTTTCTTTCTTTCTACTGACTTGGAGTTTGGAACGACTTGCGAACAACAGTAAAAGATAACTCTCACAACTGACGCTTGATTCATGGAGAACTGCCTTACCGGATAAAAAAATTAAAAAACTAATTAAATCAAGAAAATTATAAAATTTAATTATTAAAAAACTGGTTAATTTTATAAATCTAAATTAAAAAAATAGAGCCAAACTAAATTCAAATTAAATCAAAAAAATTAAATCAAACTAAAAAAACTCAATCAAATCAGGAAAAAACTAAGTTAAATTACAAAAGCCAAGCCAAACCAATTTTTTTCAAAATAACCAAACTAAATTGAAACAGTAAATTTGAACTAATTTTAAGTTTTTATTAAAAAAAAAATTAATTATTATTATTTTATTTTTTTAGGATAAAAAACGAATGATCACCCTTCCCGCAATTCTTTTCTTTTCTTATTTCATGACTTTTTCAATATGCTCCTGTTATAAAAGCCTTTTGTATTCTTTTTTGGGAAAAACCAAATTAATATTTATTTAGTATTTTATTATTATTTTAATATAATAATATAAATAATAATAAAATATTATTTTAATATTTTAAAATATATATATATATTTTAAAATATAGTCCCACCTGAGCCTCTCCTGTTTAGGCCTGCCCATAACAAGTTTTAACCTGTAAAGAATCAGCCGGTTTTACATGCCTTCTCTCCTTTTTTTCCTCTCTCGATACTTCCCTTGTCCACCATTAAAGTGTTGTTCGGGATGGATAAGAGAGTTTTAAAACTCCTAATAATAGTTATTAGTACTTGCACAAAACTCACTTCTAGAAATAGAAAGAAAAAATAGAAAAATCGCATTCCTACTAAAAATGAAAACAAAAAATTTGCATTTAGATTTAAAAATATTTTTTTTCTTCTCTCCATAATTGAGATCCACGGTTTCGCAGTTCAAATCATCACAGGACTGCTAGTACATTCTTCAAAAACATTTCATGAATGCTTTAATTTCAGTGGTGGTGGATATATCCAGCTCATAGGCACGAAGATAGCCAGACTCCACAGGCTAATCCCAATTTGCAATCAGACATTGACTGCATTCTCACAGAAAAAATAAATAAATAAATAAACATTGATTGAAATATTTTTGCTCGAGTTGCTAAGCTAAAGATGTGTCTGCGAAGATTATACTTCTACCCCAATAAAGAGGCTATCAATTCACCAAGCTACTACCCTGCAAATATTTCAACGATCCTACCATTTATATGAAAGCCATTTTTCTCTTATATCACTGGGGATCTCGGCGAGCCATGGCATCGGACATAGGTATCCACGTCATGCTTCCCCCGAAGCCAACCCCGTGGGACACCAAGCAAATCATACCAGTCGATAATGCAAAAGCTCGAGCACGTACTATACAATTTATCAGAATTTCGCGATTTTAATCCACATTAAACTTTCCAAATAAAATAAGATTATATATATATATGCAATGATTCAATCTATTGCAGTTTAGATTTTACAAAGAATTGAAAGTCGATAATTGTCAAGATTTTGAATATCTATTGAGCTGCTTCCAAAGTTTACATCACAAGGGCTGCAAAACCTTGCTTTTGGCATCCCCATTAACGCCACAAAACGACACCAATATGGGAAACCATAAATAGACACTTGAATCCAGAAAACAGAAGTTGAAGAGGTAATAGCATTACTAATCAGCTTACAGAAACACCATATCAAAGGAACCACCGGAGGCAAGGCATGATTTCCTTTGACCACCGCTACATCCATCTTCAATGAATCCTTGTTTGTCATGCAAACAAACATGAACTTGAATAAGTAAAGGCTTTACTAATCAACTTTCAGACATGCCAGATGCCATATTAAAGGAATTACCAGAGGTAATGACGGGCATGATTTCCCTTAACCATGGCAACATCCATCTACATTGAATACTTGTTCGTCATACAAATGAACATGGTCATAGCATGTCAGGACATATTATGAATGTTGCTACTAGCTATATGCCCCATCCTCCATCAGATGATGCATGAAATCAACAACAGCAACTTATAATAATTTGTTGAGTCATAGAATTCTAGAGCAATGTGACTCAATAAAGCATCGCTTCATTTATAAAGCAAGCACAGAATGTATATTCCTGAACTATGATTTGTTTCAAGTTAAGAAATGTCATCAACGCACCACATTATAGGCAATTGGCAAGGAAAGGCCACATCAAACAGCTTCATTTATAGTGTGTTGAACCATGCACTTGAAGGACTTTGTGAGAAATAAATGTGAGAAATAACGATCCTGTCAGAAAGGTTCTGTTCCGGTAAGTGAGTTCTTTCACCCATTAAAACAAGACTATGAAGTCATTTAAAAGATTTAATCATCCTGAAACATTAAATTTCAATGACAACACTACGAAAAATTTCCAATAAAACCACTCTCCCACAACATTCTGCATAATCGTTTCACCTAATTATCAATCAAGGCCACTTACACTCGAACAACCATAAATGACCACATTAACAAAATCAATTTGTTGGTATTAGATATTTTCTTCAACAGAACAACACCTGAAATCCAAAATATCTGTGAACATACAAACAAGCCTGGTATAGATCACTGCATTTATTAAGGAGGAAAGGACTTTCACTTACCCTTGGACCTTGACCACCTGAAATTTGGTAGAATTAACTGATCAAAGTTGACCTTATATTTTAAAATTTCAATCAAAAAAACCCATTTAGAGAGGAGAAAACAAAATTATTAAAAAGATGGCTAGATATGATCAAGTATTAAAAAGCTAAACAAAAACTCACACCCATGGCCAAGTCAACCTGACATGAGCCAGACAGGAATCAGGTGTAGATATTGCCCCATAGCCTACACCAAGCATGGCAGTAAACTTTATGCATCATCATCTTGAGACTTTTAGAAACAAGGAATGCAACCCCTCAATATTGGCCATGAGACGTTCCAACAAAGCATCGGCATATTAGTCAACTCAAAATCCATGTGCCGCTGGAAAATACATGGATGTGAATGATCTTTAAGAAAATTTGTAGAGAATATATAGATTCACAAGGCAAAAGATAAAAAAATCTTCTTCCCAAACATGTTCAGACAATGACAGATTTTTGTACCATGTTTTCTATAATTGAATAACCCACTCAAAATTACCCTGTTCAAGAACAAAAGGTCTTAGTTAAATTCTAATAAAACTCTAGTCACTTTCAAGATCGTCGTTGCCTAAAAAATTGAAAAAGATCAAATATAAACAATTCCTTGAGTGACTGTTCTGGTTCAGAGAACTGGATACAAAAAAAAGGGGGGGGGGGGGGGCAATGCAAAATAACCAGAAAAGATATACATGTCGAGCAGTTACACATCTTATCCATGGACTCTACAACACATTGTCAAAGGAAAGTTACAGTATAATGTTTTGGTGACGGACAAAATCCTAAAATCACCTACTAACAATCCTACTATTAACAGATGTCAAATTTCTTAACACCATCAAGTGTTCATCATCTGAAATGTGGAGCTTATCACGTATGCTTGTCAAATTTTCTTCATCTTCCCAACTCAAAGGCCCTGAACTATACAACGCCTCAACAGTAGAACAATAGGCATGTAATTTTGACCTATGCACTTCAACTCCAAATTTCTCATCATAGGATGGGGAATCTTTTATCTCGTATTCTGATCCATTTGATGATTCAGCATCACTATGCAAATCCTCTAAATTTTTATCACATAGGTTTGGGCAAGGAAGGTTGTGACCATAGCTGCCTACAGCACTACAACTACCAACGGAGGACATACAGCTATCAGTGTCAACAGATATTGAGGATTCTACAAGACTACCATCATTATTCCTACCTACATCCATTTTAGAGAGCTCAACTTTTCCAACATGAAAGGAAGAGTGCACATAATTCTCACCCGATATTTCATTTGGATAAATAAGTGTGTCTACCTTTTCAAAAGTAGGAGATGGATAAGCTGAACAAATTTGTTCATGGCTACCATTTTTTTCAATTAGTCTCTTCTTTTGTGCAGCAACTGGATATGTTTCAAGATCACTGCCAAATGTTGACCTTCTCTTCAATGTTCTAGAGGAAACGATAGGGCGCCTTCGCACTTCAAAATTTTTCTCCACTGGAAAGCAATCATCGTCAGCAGACAGGTGTATCCCTGTATCTGGTAGTCCTTTTCCCATAGGCACAACATAATTCTCCAAACCCTGTTGCAAAATGCCACACATATAAATGCTGATTAGGAATTGTAAAACAATAAGAACTCACTAACATAATTACACATAGCATCAATTTGTGACACTTGGAACACAAAATTCATGTAAATGAAGCAGATTAAACTCCAAGAAAGGAGAATATCAAATTCAGTCATATAGCAACTTGATCATGAGCTACAACAATTTAATTACTTCCCAGATGGGAAAAATTGGCTGGCAATTTAATTGCAGTTCACAATCAAACAATTTTAGTGATCAAAAGGCCCTAATCAAGCAAAGCATTGAAGACTTCATGTTTAAGGGTGCATGGAAGGATAAATGGATGCAATGAATTTTAAAAAAAAAAGAGAGCGATAATCCAGCTATTAATCCCAATAAACAGGATCCTAAGAAAGATGATTAGGGCAGTCTTGACCCTTGCAAATTTTGCTTGAGGCAACTGCTCTCAGGTATCCAATTCAAGAACCAAACTTGTGCACTTATAAAGACAAACTCTCAAAATTGTACTGGATAATCTAAAGGAAAGCAAAACATAACAAAGCAAATGCAGATTGAATATTACCTTCCTCATGACAATCCATTTGCCATCTTGCCAGCACTGTCGAACTCTTAAATGAGATTTATGGACAACGATTTCTCCACACAATCCAAGTAACCTAACAAAAAAGCTTTTATCACCCATAACTTCCATTACTATTGCTGTCTTCCAAGCAGAATTGTGGAACACTTCAACAAGATCCCCAGGGACCCAATGATCATCCCCTGCCATCGGTGGCGGACAAGGCCTAATTGCCTTCCTAGGCACCCTCTCCACAACTGCCTCTGCATCATTATTCATTGGAAACCAGCCATACTTCACACTGTACGTGTGCCCATTCCCAGATATAATCTCGGCACAAAGCCAAGAACCCGTTGCAACCTCCGTTTTGCTTAATACCTCCACTTTCATACCTGCCTTGAATCTCATGATGGCTAAATTAAAATACCGACAAGATTCTACCAACCTGCCGTATCAAAAATTCAATTCAACAAATCAGTAATTTCACAGAAACAGAAAGATCATACAAAGCACGTTATCAACAACAACAAGAGAAAAAATCTTTAAAAAAAAAATTACACAGAAAAGATCCGTGAAATTATAATTCTACATATAAAATCAGCCATCACAGAAGAGATAATAAAATTAACCGGAACATGATAATATACAAAAAAATTGCAAAAAAAAACAAAACTAAAAAATCTTATCAACGTATAAGTGATAAGAAGATTATGAAAAGATAGAATTGATTAATAAACCATCTATTCATTCAAGCTTAGTGACCAGAAAACCCTAAATTAAGATGTGTATTTGAAAATTAACAATCGATAAATTGTTTCTCTTCAACATCAATTAATAAATAAAATCATATAAAATAACCGAATATCAAATCAATAAGAACAAAACAATGATGTATAAAGCACCAAAAATCACTGAATCAAAAGCGGATTATATTTTTTTACTAACCTTTTTCGCAGAGTTTGTTTCTTCTGCTTTCGGATTTCTTTCTGTTAAAAAAGAAAAAGAAAAGAAATTGAGATTTTGTTTGTTGTTTGTGTTTGTGTTTGAATGGTGAAGCCGCAAGATTAGGGTTTTCAGAATTCTTATTTAACTTACAAGTTATATAATCAGACGGCTATTAAGCGATCACTTGATGACTAAGAAAGTGGGATCTAGCGCGGAGATGTGGGGTGACTGAGTAACCAATGAGGTTGCTACACGTAAATCTTCCTTTTATATATAACTTCTTCTTTTTTACACAAAAGGAGCTCCCGTTATTAAAATTCCAAATGGGCCCATTTATTTTTTTTCGTAACGTATATTAAGTTTGGTCTGAATTATTAAGGTTGTGTTTGTTTTTATATTTTAAAAGTATTTTTAAAAAGATTTAAAAAATTTATTTTTTATTAATTTTAAATTAATATAATTTTAGTATTTTCAAATGATTTTGATATTGATATTATAAATAATTTTTAAAAAATAAAAAAAATATTATTAATATATATTTTAACTAGAAAAACTATTTAAAAATCAGCAACAACGTGTAAGAGGTGTTTGACAGCGCCATTGAACTAAAGGTTTCATGTGATTTCGAGGCTTATGAGGCAAGTATTTCGGTAGGATTCAGTTTTCCATCAATTATTATTCGACCACTTTTGGCTACTTTGGTAATTATCAATAACCAATCCGCCGACTTTAGCTGAAAGGCCAACTCATGTTTGGCCAGTAATCAGATTCTTGTTGTTGGACCAAGCTTGGTCAAACAAGAACATCGGTACGGCATCACTTGTTGGTGACTTGTCAGTTAAGACCAAATCAATGGTGACTTTGTTAATGTTTATTATTATTTAGCGAATTTAAAAATATATTTTTATTGAAAATATACTAAAATAATATTTTTTAATAAAATTAATTTTATTAAAGACACATTAAAATAATTAAAAAATAATATTTTCAAGAACGTGGCGCACGGGGAAAAAAACCACATAAATTTATTGATTTGATAATTTAAGTTTATTGAACAGATTTCTAAATCCAGACAAGAGTAAAATATCCATAATATCACAGCCAAGTAATAGTTTTATCCGTTTTGTACGTAAAAATTAAGTTTGTATTTTGAATATAATAAAAATTAAAAACTATATTACTCTTGCAATTGAGAAATTGCTAGTATTTTATGTTTTAATACAAGACTGAATATAAAGTTTGAATTAACATGGGTTTTTATTAAAATTGAGTTCAAGAGGTTGTTTTAATAAATAATAATAGATTTAGCGCTGCCTCAAATAATGGAAGGATTAAAACAAAAAAAAAAAAAAGATAGATGAAGATTCGTGCGAGATCGAGTGGGGGAGCAAAGAAATGTATATTCGGAAAGAATGGAGTTTATTTTATTTGATATTTGCCATTGAGTTAAAACAGTACCACCAATCAGGCAGTGCTTGAGGGGTCTTTGAGCGGTCTAACAGTGGCTTTCATGATGTTATTTGAATCATTTCGTTCTCCTTTTTATTTTAGAGCAACGCACGTAGTCAATAGATATTTAATAATATCGATAACTTCTTTTTCTTTTTCTTTTCTTGTTTTCCCTCTATTTCTATACTTGCTCAAAAGCAACTTTTTAAATTTTATCATTGTTTTTTTTATTATTTATTTTAATTAAAATAACTTATAAAATTAAGTATTTTTTTCAATTTTATTCTTTTTAAATTTTTCTATCTATTATGTTTGCCCCTTATTATTTTGATTGTTATTTTTTGATTTTTTATCTTTATCTTAATTTATTTTTATTTTTATTTTATTTTATTTATTTTTTATACCAGATTTTTTTATTATTATTATTATTATTTTATCTTTTTCTTGATTTATTTTAGTTTTCAATTTCATCCCTCGTTGTTCTATTCCATTTAGTTTTTATACTAGATTTGAGTTTTATTGTTTTGATTGTATTTGTTCTGTTTTTTAATCTTAGATTGTTAGGAATTTTGTTTTGTAATTTTTCTAGATTTACTTTCTATGGGATAACTTTATTTCATAACTCGGGTCACGTGTTTTAAAAATTAACATGATTTGAATTTTATCTTTTCTTAGGTTTTTTTTTATTTTAGCCTTTGATATACAGTTATTTGGTTTTCAGTCTTGTAATTTTATCTTTTTCTTTTTTATGAAGTTATCATGTTTTCATATTCTAAGGATTAGTCAAGTTAACTCGGGCTGATTTAAAAACTTTTTTTTATGGTTTTTTAATCAATTTCTTTTTTTTTTACTTTTTATTATTTAGTTTACTTATCTCGACTTCACAACTACATTGCGAGTTTAATATGTTGACTCAAGTCAGGTTTTTTATCATTTTAAAAAATTAATATTTTTCAATTTGTCTTTTGACATTTGATTTACTTGTAATCGAGCTTTTGATTTTTTTTCTTTTTATGAGGTTATCTTATTTTCATTTAATTTTTGTTTTTTAATCAAATGAGATTATTGATACGTTTTAATAATATTTAGAGGCTATCTTTTTATCATATCGGTGAGCATTCATTTTTTTTAGTAGTCATTGTGATTGTTTTTTTTTTTAATTGTCATTGGCTTCTTTATATAATCATGTTGTTAAATTAACTAAATTTATTGAATCATTTCAAATCAATTAATTGGGTTCTAAATTTTTCTTACTCCTTTAAAAAAATTCATATCACCTGAGTTTTTTTTTTGTGTTGAAAAATTAACTACGCTCATTATATAATGTAAACCACCTAATTAGTAAACAACTAAAAGAACAAGGGTTTTTAAGTGGCATCACTGTTCATATAAATAATAAAGTTGCTTCTCGCATCATTTTATATATTTTTTTTTCATGCTTGTACTTTATTTGTTTATTTCTTTTATAACCTAACTTAATAAGATATATTTTTAAAATTGTATTAGAATGACAAAAATACAAAAAAAGAAACTGTAATGTAAAAAATAGAGAAAATTTGTGGCCATCTCAAAGTTTTTAGAATTTTCATATTAGTACAAAGGTTTATTTTGTTTATTTTTTAATTTTTAAGTTTGAGAAAGAAGGAAGAAACTCATCAAAAAAACAAAAAAGAAAAGAGAAAGTTGTATTTTAGCCATAAAAAATGAGGATGTTTCTGTCAATAAATTTCTCTTTTGAAGATAGGTTCAACGAAGGTGGCATTTCCTTCTAAACATGAAGAGAAAGTAGATTAGGTTTCATTTGGTACAATTCTTATTTTTTTGGAGTGATTTAAAAGTGATCTGAGGCTATTAAATGATTGTGATTATATGGTATTTTGAAGGTATTTTCAAGTAAAAATAAAGTATAAATTAGGTTTTTAGGATAAAAAATATGGATCCTTTTTTTTGTCATAATAATTAACTAAAAAGTGACTAATTATCAAAACATCGTTACCAATAATTGGTTTATTGCCCAGCTTAAACAAAAAGAAAAGAAAAGCACAATAACGGATGACATGTCATATATTTATAGAAAGAATTTTTTTAAGGTACAAGCCTGGGTTACCAAGCTCGGGCGTGCCTGAATTATTGATTAAGACTAGATAAATAAGCTTGACCTATCAACATTTAATCTTATTTTTGTGTTTTTAATTTTTATCGATAAATAAGCTTGACCTATCAACATTTAATCTTATTTTTGTGTTTTTATTTTTTATCTCTTTTCATTAATTGTTTATATTTAAGTATTGATTTATTCCCTCTACCTAATTTTTTAAACCTTGTTTTTAAAATAGGAATTGATATTTTTATATTTTCTTTAGTTCCGTGAAACTTCAAAGAGACTAATTTGATTTGCATCAAAAATTTTTCCTTTTATATCTTATATGAACTAGGTGTATTTGCATGAAGTTTTTTATGAAAAAAGAAATCTTTTGTTATTAGCAACAACATTTTGTTGTTAAGATAAAATGAAAGCAAATATTTAAAATAAAGAAACAATTAGTGTAAAAATATTTGTATGTGCATTTATCTATAATATGAAGATGCATTTTTCACTTTAATATTTAATCGGTGTTCAAAATTCTCTTATGATTTATTAATTCACATATTTTTTAATTTATTTTAGAAAGCATAAACACCTTTTCATGAAAATACATCCACAATATCAACATGTTATGTTTTTTTATTATGTTTAAAATTAATTTTGAACTCTATCGACGAAGGAGCACTGATAATAAGACTAAATTAATTCATATACTAAATTTTCTTTTGTTGTTTTCTTTGGTATTTGGAGATATGGATTTTCTTAATTCAATTCCAATCAAATAATTCTAGAAAAGTTTAATTAGGTTGGATGGTAAGGCTAGACAAGCAGGTGTAATATAAAATAAATTTAATTGAAAATAGGTTTGAAAACATTTTATCTTTAATGGGATAAAATCTAAGTTAAGCATATTTTACAAGATATGACATGGTTATGAATAAGTGATCAACAAGCGAGAGTAATTTTGTAATGACAAACTGAATTTCTGAAAAGCTCATTTCATGGTGTAATTAAAGTTATTTTTTAAATGATTTTATGTTAAAATATATATTAATAACTTTTTTATTTTAAAAAATTATTTTCAATATTAACATATCAAAATAATTTAAAAATACTAAAAATATATTAATTTAAAGTTAATAAAAAATATAAAAATTTTAATTTTTTTAAAATACTTTTGAAATATAAAAATGAATAGACCTGATATTATTATTTTTCCAAATTATTACCAGCGTGTTCATGTTAAAATATATATTAATAATTAGGTTGAATGGTAAGGCTAGACGAATAGGTGTGATATAAAATAAATTTAATTGAAAATAGATTTGAAAATATTTTGTCTTTAATGGGATAAAATCTAAGTTAAGCATATTTTACAAGATATGACATGGTTACGAATAAGTGATGAACAAGCGGAGAGCAATTTTGTGATGATAAACTGAAGTTCTGAAAAGCTTATTTTATAAGTGATTGGAGTTGTTTTTTAAATAATTTTTTATGTGAAAATATATATTAATAATTTTTTTTATTTTTTAAAAATTATTTTTAATATTAATATATCAAAATAATTTAAAAACATTAAAAATATATTAATTTAAAGTTAATAATAAATAAATAAAATTTAATTTTTTTAGAAATATTTTTGAAACGTAGAAACAAACATGCCCAATATTACCAGTTTCTCAGATTACTATGATGTGTTTGGGTCTCAAAATTTTTTTAAATAATTTTTTTATATATAATTTTAAATTATTTTGATATGTTAAAAATATTTTTTTTATTTTGATTCATTTTTAAGTGAAAAATACTTTGAACAACCATCATTACTGCAATCTCAATCATGCCCTTAATGATACATGCAAGGAATCAATAGTTAAATTCAAATTTTAGTTTAATGTTATATATAATTCTATGTTATTAAATATAACTTTTAACTTGATTGTTTGATCAGGTTAAAACCAAGTGTTTTTAGACGTATTGTTGTATATAAAATTAAAATTTTAGATTAATCAAAGTTTGAGAAGATATCAAAAAATAAAATAAAAAACATAAAAAATATTAGTATCAATATAGGTTAAAATTTCATATCCATGACTCGATTTATGAGATCAGGATAACTACATTGAAAATATAAATAAAACCCAATTATAAACAAATTAAACATTAAATAATAAAATTGAAAAAAAATCAATTTAAAAAACAAGACCAAGGAAAAAAACATTTAAAAGAATAAAATGTCCCATTTGATACAAAAACAAATTAAATCAAATGTATTTTTGAAACGTAGAAACAAACATGCCCAATATTACCAGTTTCTCAGATTACTATGATGTGTTTGGGTCTCAAAATTTTTTTAAATAATTTTTTTATATATAATTTTAAATTATTTTGATATGTTAAAAATATTTTTTTTATTTTTATATTGTTTTGATTTGTTAAAATTAAAAATAACTTTTTTAAAATAAAAAATTATTTTAATATATTTTTAAATAAAATATA
>NW_011499906.1:366824-370767 GCF_000495115.2 Populus euphratica
TAGAAAGCATAAACCCCTTTTCATGAAAATCCATCCACAATATCAACATGTTATGTTTTTTTATTATGTTTAAAATTAATTTTGAACTCTATCGACGAAGGAGCACTGATAATAAGACTAAATTAATTCATATACTAAATTTTCTTTTGTTGTTTTCTTTGGTATTTGGAGATATGGATTTTCTTAATTCAATTCCAATCAAATAATTCTAGAAAAGTTTAATTAGGTTGGATGGTAAGGCTAGACAAGCAGGGGTAATATAAAATAAATTTAATTGAAGATAGGTTTGAAAACATTTTATCTTTAATGGGATAAAATCTAAGTTAAGCATATTTTACAAGATATGACATGGTTATGAATAAGTGATCAACAAGCGAGAGTAATTTTGTAATGACAAACTGAATTTCTGAAAAGCTCATTTCATGGTGTAATTAAAGTTATTTTTTAAATGATTTTATGTTAAAATATATATTAATAACTTTTTTATTTTAAAAAATTATTTTCAATATTAACATATCAAAATAATTTAAAAATACTAAAAATATATTAATTTAAAGTTAATAAAAAATATAAAAATTTTAATTTTTTTAAAATACTTTTGAAATATAAAAATGAATAGACCTGATATTATTATTTTTCCAAATTATTACCAGCGTGTTCATGTTAAAATATATATTAATAATTAGGTTGAATGGTAAGGCTAGACGAATAGGTGTGATATAAAATAAATTTAATTGAAAATAGAGTTGAAAATATTTTGTCTTTAATGGGATAAAATCTAAGTTAAGCATATTTTACAAGATATGACATGGTTACGAATAAGTGATGAACAAGCGGAGAGCAATTTTGTGATGATAAACTGAAGTTCTGAAAAGCTTATTTTATAAGTGATTGGAGTTGTTTTTTAAATAATTTTTTATGTGAAAATATATATTAATAATTTTTTTTATTTTTTAAAAATTATTTTTAATATTAATATATCAAAATAATTTAAAAACATTAAAAATATATTAATTTAAAGTTAATAATAAATAAATAAAATTTAATTTTTTTAGAAATATTTTTGAAACGTAGAAACAAACATGCCCAATATTACCAGTTTCTCAGATTACTATGATGTGTTTGGGTCTCAAAATTTTTTTAAATAATTTTTTTATATATAATTTTAAATTATTTTGATATGTTAAAAATATTTTTTTTATTTTGATTCATTTTTAAGTGAAAAATACTTTGAACAACCATCATTACTGCAATCTCAATCATGCCCTTAATGATACATGCAAGGAATCAATAGTTAAATTCAAATTTTAGTTTAATGTTATATATAATTCTATGTTATTAAATATAACTTTTAACTTGATTGTTTGATCAGGTTAAAACCAAGTGTTTTTAGACGTATTGTTGTATATAAAATTAAAATTTTAGATTAATCAAAGTTTGAGAAGATATCAAAAAATAAAATAAAAAACATAAAAAATATTAGTATCAATATAGGTTAAAATTTCATATCCATGACTCGATTTATGAGATCAGGATAACTACATTGAAAATATAAATAAAACCCAATTATAAACAAATTAAACATTAAATAATAAAATTGAAAAAAAATCAATTTAAAAAACAAGACCAAGGAAAAAAACATTTAAAAGAATAAAATGTCCCATTTGATACAAAAACAAATTAAATCAAATGATAAAAAATGTAATTAAAAAATAAATATTTTAAAAATAAAAATTAAAACAATGAGGACTAGATTTTATATAAGTACAAAATAGGATAAAATATCAAAGAATAAAATTAAAAAAATAAATAAAAATAAATAAAAAAATAATTAAAAAAATGAGCGCCACAATTAAAATCGAAAGAAAATAGAGGACAATAATGTCGGCTTGGCCAATACTTTTTTTTTAAGAGAAGAGAGAAAAAAAAAATCCAACTATGGTTTAACAACAAAGAAACACCTTATACACATTGCTTCTATGGATATGCCTCCATGTGAATCAACATCAAAGCCGATAACTACCCGTTTTGGATGCCGGGAAGTGCCGCCCAAAAGGTGCATGCACTACAAGAGTTAATAACTATTTTATTATTATTTAATTTATCAAAAGATCCAATTGCTCCAATTGCATATGATAAATGCCATAACTAACAAATAAATTAAAAAAAGCATTTTGATTTAAGCTATGGATTGTTTTTTCTTTCAAAGATATCTTAGTAATTACATTACGCTGAAAAGATAAAAAACTGAAAATATTCCTGCCCAAACAGTTAAGCATATTTATCTTTTAAGAGTATTTGTAACATTGTTTGGTGCAAATAAAAAATTAAAAGATCATCATACCTTCACTATGATAAATGAGTATAATGGAAAAACAATTTTGCCCGAAGCAAGTTATATGGTTTAAATTATGAAGGGTAAAAGGATAATTTTACTATGAAAATCCATGTAAATAAATTTCTAATCTTCTTAGATTTTGTTTGAATTCGAGCCATAGACAGAACCGTCCCTGCATTTGTTTTTCTGTTGACTGGAGAGACAGTTTATCTCTCATGCAGGGTAGGCTGTTCGTTACCTCCAACTTCGAAGAAGAAACTTCAATTTATTTTCTTCATGCACGCCATTTGACAGCCGTAGCTATGAAATCCCATGGTCAAAGACTAAAGCAAGCCACCCCGTTGAAATTCCACAGTCACATCCCAAGCCAACGTAGCCAAGCGACACCGTATTGCCACAAAATGAAAGCAAAGGCTCCAGCCTCTCAGCCAGGCGCGCGAAGCAGAACGAATATTGCGCCAACCCTGCCTCGACAACCCAAACCCAAATGAAGCCAAACCAAATTCCGAACCAAGCCAGCGGAGCAACATCTCACATGATGACTAAATAAATCCCAAGGCTGCGCAACTCACTCGACTATGCCAAGCTGAAGAGACCCTGCGCCGTTCGGATAAAACGTTTGAGGAACTGTGCGTTTACGCTACCCGTTTTAGCTTTTTTTTTTTAAATTTTTTTTAAGAAATAAAAAAGTGGGCGAAAAAAAAGACGGAAGGTAAAAACCAAGTTACGCACGTGGGGAAGTTGTCACGTGCAAAGGGAATCCAAAGCACTCACACACGCCTGTCTCGGTTCCCATATGGGAATCCCGTCGCACCCCCATTACATTTTCCCATTTCATTTCATTCCGTTCCCCCATTTTCTTTCTAACTGATAAAAATAAATTAAAATAAATAGCAGCAGCAGAAAGAGAAGTCGTAGTAGCAGGGTGAGACCTCGCATCAAAACGAGAACACATTCACGAGAAACAAAAAAGAAACAATGTGGAGAAGACTGGCCTCTTCACACCTCAGAACCCTAGTCACCACCACTACCACCTCCGCGCGATCCACTCAATCCCGTCTCCTCAGTCGATCAATCATCAATCCATCTCCTTCCACTTCTCTTTTCAATCGCTATTTTAGCGCCGACTCAGGTCATCTAACTCTCTCTCTCTCGACTGTCTAGCCTAGTCTATTATAATCTCCTCTCAGATCTTCACCTACACACAATTACAACAACACTATTCCCTTGTGATTGTGGTTTTTGAGGGGGGTATTTGATTTATTTTATTTTATTTAGGTATGTGCTAGGGAGATGAGATTTATTTTAAATCTTTGAATTATTTTAAATTTAATTTAATTTCTATGCCTGCTATTGGACTGAGTTGGAATAGATTTCCGATAAATGATTCTGCTGTTTAATGCTGAATAATTTATGTTACCTGCGTCATTTATGGTGTGCGCATGCGCTTGTGGAAATTGAAATCAAATAATAAATTATGAAGAACTGCTTTGTTTTGTAGTGGATGGTGCCGTGAAGAAGAGAGTTGAGGTTGTGATGCCTATTGCTACTGGACATGAGCGGGAGGAGCTAGAAGCTGAGCTTCAGGTGATCTCCCCCCCCCCC
>NW_011499906.1:370851-426987 GCF_000495115.2 Populus euphratica
GGGCCCCCCCCCCCCCCCCACCCCACTCCTGGAAAATGAGGAAAGGAAAAGGGAATTGTGTTTTCAATCATGTTCATAAAACAGGGGAAATGAATTTTTGCGTTCTCTGATTTTTGGTCTGTCATTTTGATTTGCATGAAATGGGAAGGTAAATGGAGCTGAGTGCAGTGTCACATGCACTTGTTCAAACTTTGTTTCATTTGGACCTAATTATGATAATTTATGATGATAATGCATTGCATTTTTTTAATTCCAGTAGTCATCAACCAATGTCCACTTTATCTCTTGTGTTTAATTATATAGTGGGTAAGAGATCATTCTGATTTCAATTTTTTTCTCTATTCAGGGAAAGAAACTTCTTGATATAGACTTTCCTGAAGGCCCTTTTGGCACAAAGGTTAGTGCTTTGCACTTTGCAACTTCAACAATGTTGATTCTGGTTTAGAATTGTGTTTTTAATAGATCAGGTCATTCTCTATGTGTGCTTTTATATATTATTATTGTCCGCTGTTCATTTGTGCTATGAGCTGCGTTCTCATGTAACTTGGTTGTAATGCTTTGTGTTTGTGTGACAAAAATGGTTCATGCCTTACCATATGTTGTTTTGAAAAAAAATGAAAACACAGTCATGATGGTGACAGCATTTTCTTGCTTAGGATGCAAACTTGGCATGAGGAATAAGCAAACTTCGAGTTGCTTGGTTTTTGTTTTCTCATTGTTGTGTTTCCTTATATGGTTGAATGTCACTGTGATTGTGTAAGGTTTCTTGTGAAAGTTGGTTGACACAATGAGTGGTTTGGACTGTGATTTTGGTTAAAGTAAAGATTAAATGGATCCCTGTCTAAACTTGATCATTAACATGGCTCCTGTGTTGAGGTTTCTGAGATTGTGCCAAGGGCTGAGTCGCATGACCTTTGTATTGCTCTAAAAGTAGGTTTTAAAATGTACAGTATTATTTAAACAGAATTCATCATGTACTTAAGAACATGGTTAGTAATCAATAATGAAAAAGAAAAAAATCAGAATGAGAACGAGAACAACCAATGAATCCAATGGGAACGAAAGACGGTTACTATGTTATACAGACTTGGGATGAGAAAAAGATGATACAACAATTGTTAATTAATTGTTGTTGGTGGTGGTGGCTGTGCTGGCAGCAGTGAAGGTGGCAGGGGTGATGTTTTGGGGCAGTAGGTGGTTTGGTGGTAGAGATCATGGCATTGATAGTGGGGGTGCTGATCAGAGTGACTATGGTAAAAGTTTCAAGATCATTCCTATTCCTTGTATCTGAAACCCCCATCCCATGGTTATATATCTAGAAGGACTGTTCTGATTCCATTTTTTTTAGTTTTACTGAGTTCATCACTGCATGAGTGGGTTTAATTTAATAACCTTTATTCACATTCATTCCCATTCTTGGAAGGTTAACAAGCAGAATCTAATGGCTCATGTTAGCCTGGGTTGGTTCAGTTCTCATTAGGACCATATGTTGGTCCCACCTGCACCCCCCCGTGTGCATGTGCTAACACATTTATATTTGTAGACAAGCGGCATCACATTTTTCTTCACTAATTTTACATATGAGGTCTGTTTGTATACATCATGTTTATTTATATTAGATTCTTTCAGATGGATGTGTCTTTTGCTGTTATGATTTTATTTGCTAGCACAACTCTGCTAAACTGCCATTTTATTCTGCTGGTAGTTCAATAATAGCAAACTTCAAATAGGTGCCCTTCGGATTCTATACCATTGTAAATGCTAGCAGGTCCTTTTTTAATGTAGATTTTATGTGTGGATCACAGCCTATAATATGGGCCCTTTTGAATTGTCAACCATTCATTGCTGACAAGTTGTTATCTCTTTTGTGCTGTATTATACCCTCTGTTTCATGGCTCAGAACTGTGATGATCTTGACTTTATATATTTCCCTTGTAGGAAAAGCCTGCTGTTATCAAGTCCTACTATGACAAGAGAATAGTTGGATGCCCTGGAGGTGAAGGAGGTTGGCTTCTATCACTCTTATATCTCCATTTTTGTTTGGGCTGATTAGTGCATCTTCACTTAAAGCAAAGGTAATTTATTGCAGTACATTGAACAAATGAAGTTCACATAATTTTCTCGTTTTTGAGTTGCAGAGGATGAGCATGATGTTGTGTGGTTTTGGCTGGAGAAAGGCAAGCCTCATGAATGCCCGGTGTGCACACAGAACTTTGTGGTAAGTAGAAGAGTTGAATTAAAATTACTTAGCAATATGTAGGGCCTTCTCTGAAGTGTACCAAGCGTAACTTGAATGTCAATATGTACGTATAAATCTGGTCCTTAGATCTAGTTTTGTATGCATGTGAACATGCACCTGTGGTTGGGCATCGAAGGCTTTGCAGTTTTTATTCAATGTTGAGTGTTCGATTACAAAGTGATGTCTATGGGCTTTGTTTGGATTTGATTTTTGGATCACAATGTGCTGTCTATAATGCCATTCATGACTTGGGGTAACTCAAGTAACAGAATGCCTAACCAAATAATTATCTTTCGGTCCAGATACATGGAATTCCATACAAATAGACCGAGTGTCTTTTTTTCACTGAATTGTCTTTGGTTGCACTTCTATAACAAGTTGCTTTGAGTAGCGCTGATCATGTTGCTGGTGTTTGACAGCTGGAAGTAGTGGGCCCCGGAGGACCGCCCGATGGACACGGTGACGATGATGATCACCATCACTAATTGCAGCTTTCAATTTTGCTGGTGGAATAAAATTTGAGAAGATGATGAGACAATTCCCAGTATACAATGCAGCTTCGAAGTTCCAAAGCTTCATAATGTCTTGTTTGTTTTTGATTGGTCCTTTATCGTTGTGGCAGTTGCTTTCGCAACAATTGGAATGGAATCTCTTTTGTGGTTATGTAGACACAGACAGGTCAATTACTGGATCTCGGGATTTTGTTACGCCCTTTTAATGCATTGCAAAATAATCAATGGCGTACATTCTTTCAAGTTTCATGGAACTTCATGATGTAGTTTCAAGGGAGCCATAGAATCTCTGGAGTTCTGTGAGATGGTGCCTTTCTTGCTCCATCACCGGTACAGTATTCAATGTTATTATTGGCGTGTGCCATTGCAAAATTCGGAATGATGTATCACGAATAACGAATGAATTTTTATCAATCAATACTTGGATTCTGGTATTTAAGAGGGGGCCATGGCTTTCAAATCTCACCTCTGTAGCCTTTCTTGCTGCTTTATCATTTATGGGAGTCTGACACTAGAGTATGTGAGACCACGTCATCGTTGCATCAATGTATTGTATGCAAGGAAAACCGGAAAAATGAAAACCATCAATTTATTAGCCATCGGTAATGATTTTGATTGTTGCTTGATTTTAGTGTTTTTTTTTTAAATTAATATTTTGCGTGCTTTTAGATTATTTTAATATGTAATGTTAAATTTTTTTTTTTTAAATTAATATTTTGAGTGCTTTTAGATTATTTTAATATGTAATGTTAAAAAAGTTTTTTTAAAATAAAAAAATTATTTTAATATATTTTTAAATAAAAAATATTTTAAAAAATAATCATTATAACCATGTGCTCTAAAATTGCTGCTGGATTCCATACAAAAGAAATGCATAGCAAAAATTCAACCCTTTTCTTTTGTTTTGTTGATGCGTGTGTATTTGAGAAGCCTACAATGAATTTACTCCTGTTTTTACTCCTGTTTGGATATAAAGTTGACAATTCTTTTTTGAATGTATGATAGAGATTCGAGTTAGGGTTAGTACGTGGGTGATTTGGTGTTTGATTTTTTCAGATAATAAATAAGTTTTATCAATAATGCAAAATGATAGCAAGAAATTTATTTTCTCACTCATGTTTTGAATTCGAATCTTAAAATCAATTTCGAAAGAATTTATTCATTTATTTATTAAATCTACCATGTCAAGGTAAAAGTGAGTTCTTGATTAAAATTGTTAGAGAAAATATTTAATCTTGTAAATTTTTATTGAAAACGAATACAAAAATGAGTTTTTAAGATAGTTTTAGAAGAGATTTAATATTAATATTGTAATGAAGAATGAAAATCATCATTGAAAAAATAAAAAATAATCATGATGTATTTATTCTTCAAAATGTATTTATTTCTTGAACTCAAGATTCAAAAAACTTGTTCTGATAAATAAAACAACCAAACTAACACCTCATTTAAAATTATTTTTTTCATATTTTTAAATTATTTTGATGTGCTAATATTAAAAATAACTCTCTCTCGTTTTAAAATTTATGAAGTTTTCTTCATTACAAATTTGTTGGGTCAGTACTTATGATGAAAGTAAATAATCGATGGTGTATTTAAATTAATTCAATGAGATAGTTTTACATAACAATGTATGAATATGCTTTATAATTCTCAACTTTTATCTTCTAGCTGGAGCAATATAACTAAATTTATCGGGTTTAAAAAACTCTAAAGAACTAAAAAAACTCTGAATTGATCTTAAATAACATGTCTGTGCCTAACAACCTATGAGCTTAGCCTAAGTGAAAAGCCTATTTTTTATAGGTTTAACCTAAATGAAGAGCTCGACACCACAGGCTCAGCCTAGAAGAAGAGCTCAGCCCTCACGAGCTCAATTACATTTTGAATCTTACTCTCTATACACCCTTAGGTGTATAAAAGATCTTTCAATGACCTTTTGTATTTCTATAATATTAATATTTGTGTAAGAGATATTTATCCTTCATTAATACTATTAGGACAAAATGACACTCTAGTCTCTTCTCTCTATAAAAGGACATGACTCATGAGTTATAAATACCTTATGAATACTTCAAGTTTCAGGTTTATAATCTTTTCATTTTTAATATTTTTAGCATAATTTTTTTCAAAGTTTATTTTTCTAAAATATCATTGCATTTTTCTTTCTAAAAAGATATCTAAGCATCTTAGAGTTCACACTTCTACCAAAAAGAACTTTTTGTAAGTACCAAACACCTTGACTTTCTAGGCACCAGGCATTAACTGCTAGTCATTTTGGCTAGGAGAATAAATTATATTGTTGAAACCAAGAGATCAATCGATTATCCAACATGTAAGCTTTACTCTTAAGCTATTGGATTTTTTGATATATCATCATTGAGACTTGTTTATAAGAAACTAAATAAAAAGTCAGTTCATTTTTATTTCTCAAAGCTCTTTCCATAACTGATGAAACCCAATACAACAGTAGTTATACTAGTGGCTATATCTACAACTATGCCAATGACATGCCAACAATTATGCCTAGGCTATAACCACATGCCTATGTCAGAGGTTATACCTGATTACACCTACAATGATGCCCACAACTATGTTTATGACTATGCCTACAACTACACACATGGCTACATTTGATGGCTATACCCCAAGACTATGCGCACAAACAATTTTTATAGTAGTTTGTATACACCAAAAGATGTCACTGAGACTTAGAGGTTTTGATGATACATAAAAGGTAACATTACATACTGTAAATATATATTCTTCCCCATTTTTATTAGGCTAGAAACCTTCCACACCTCACTCACCACTTTATAAGGGATGTGTATGGGGTCTCCCTAATACAATAACACCATTTTCTAAGGGATGAGTATAAGGCCTATCTAATATAATAGCACCACTCTCTAATAGATAGGTATAAAGTTTTTTTTTATATAATAACACTACTTTCAAAGGGATGAACTTGGTCTTCCTAGTTAAATAACATTATTTTTCAATGAATGAACTTTATCTCCCTAGTTTAATGACACCACTCTTCAAGGAATGAATTTGGTCTTCATAGTTTAATAGCATTACTCTTAATGGTTCCTCCAACCTCTTAGAAATTTTCTAAGTATAGACTCACCCTTGATAGGTTCCCTCCAGCCACTTAGAAATTTTTCAAGTATAGGCTCACACTCTTTAGATTCCTTCAACCATTTAGAAATTTTTTAAGTATAGGCTCCACCCTTTATAGGTTCTCATCGAACTTTTAGAATTTTTTTTTAAAATATAAGCTTATCTTTTTTAAGTTCTCCCTAGCCACTTCAAAATTTATTTGAAGTACAGGCTAACCCTCCTCGGGTTCCTCTCAGCCACTTAGAAATTTTATAAGTATAGGCTTACCCTTTATGGGTTCTCCCTAATCACTTAAAAATTTTCAAGTATAGGCTAGACCCTTTATGGGTTCCCTTCAGCTTTTTAGAATTATTTTTTGGTATAAGCCCACTTTTCTTAGGATCCACTCAGCCACTTATAAATTTTATAAGTATGGGCTTCACCTTTCATGAATTCCCCTCAACTTCTTATAATTGTTTTTATAATTTTTTTTAAGTATAGGCTCACTTTTCTTGGTTCCTCTAGACACTTAGAAATTTTCTAAGTATAAGCTCACCCTCCTCAAGTTTCCCCCAACCTCTTAATTTTATTTTAAAGTAAGCTTATCCTCTTAGAAAATTTCTAAGTATAGGCCCACCTTTAATGAGTTCCCCTAGCATTCAGAAAATTTTTAAGTACAAGCTACACCCTCTACAAGTTCCTTTTAGCTTCTTAGAAATTTTCTAAGTACAGGCTCTACCATCTTCGAGTTTCCCTTGGCCTCTTAGAAATTTTCTATGTATAGACTCACCCTTCTCGGGTTCCCTTAAACCTCTCATAAGATTTTATAAGTATAGCCTTACCCTCAATAGGTTTCCCTAAGCCACTTAAAATTTTTCTAAGCATATGCACTACTCTCCATGAGTCCTTCTTAACATATAAAATTTTCTAAGTACGAGCTCTATCCTTTATGGGGTCCCCCAATTATTTAGAAATTTTTTAAGTATAGGCTCACCTTCCTTGGTTTTCTCCAGCCACTTAGAAATTTTTTTAAGTACATGCTCCTTTTCTATAGGTTTCTCCACCTATTAGAATTTTTTTTTTTAATTATAAATTCTATATGGTTTCACCTGTCAAAGGAAATATCTATAAATTCTATACGGTTTCAGCTTGAACATGAATTGAGCACTCTTCAACAGGATAGTCTTTCTATCTCTGATTTTTACTCTAGATTCACTAATATTTAGACTGAATACACTGATATAGTTTATTCTGGCTTACCATCCAAAGGTCTTAGCTCTGTTCAATCTGTTCATGAAACTACTCAATGGGATCAGTTTCTAATGAAATTGAGATCTGAATTTGAAGGCACCAGATCTAACATGATGAACCGAGAATTTGTTCCCTTCTTGGATACATGCCTCAGTGACCTCCTTCGTGAAGAACAACGCTTTCTCACACAAACCACCATGGAACAACGACGATCTACATCTATTCCTGTGGCTTATACAACACAAGGTAAGCCAAGAGGCAGGGATATGAGCACTATTTAGTGTTTTTGTTGTAAGGGATTTGGCCATTATGTTGTAAATTATCCCTGAATATTCTGTAACTACTGCAAAAAGGATGGCCATATCATCAAAGAATGCCCCACTCGACCTCCTAAGAAAACAGAGACAACATATATTGTCTCGGTTGACTCTTTACCTCTAACACAAAGTGCTCCTCCTCTTATCTAATCCGTTACTCCTGCCATGATTCAACAAATGATCATTTCTGTATTTTCAGCTTTGGGACTGTCATGTAAAAATCTTTCTACATCATCTCCTTGGTATTTTGATTCTGCGGCTTCCAATCATATGAAAAACAATGCTGCTTCTCTTACCAATGTCAATGAATATTTTGGCAATCTCAAACTCCATACTGCTGATGGCAGTCATTTACCTATCATGGCCACTGATGATGTTTCTCCCTCTCTCACTGATATTTTTGTATTACCTGGTCTTACCACCAATCTTTTGTTTGTCGGTCAATTGGTTGAAAATGATTGTAAACTAGAATTTTCCAAATCTGGTTGTGTTGTGTAAGATCAACAGTCAAGGAGGATGATCGCGAGGGGGCCTAAAGTGGAATGTTTTTTTCCTCTTTAATTTCCTTTGTCTCCTTTTTCTTTACCCTTTGTCACTTGTAATTCTACTCATGTTAATTACCGAGCGTGGCATAAACGTTTCGAACATCCAAACTCTAATGCCGAGCGTGGTATAAACGTTTCGAACATCCAAACTCTAATGTTCTTCATAATTTATTAAAATTTGGTTTTCTTGGAAATAAAGATTCACCATCTCTTAGTGCTGTTTAGTTTGATTGCAATTCTTGTAGGCTTCGAAAAAGTAAAACCCTGCCCTTTCCCATTCATACACCACACGTAGTCCAACCTTTTGATTTGATACATAGTGATGTATGGGGTATGACACCAGTCACTTCTCATGCTAATTACAAATACTTTGTCACTTTTATTGACGACTATAGCCGTTTCACACGGATTTATTTCCTTCATTCTAAAGGTGAAGAATTTTCTATTTTTAAGATTTTTCATGTACATATCCAGACCCAATTTTCAGCCCAAATCAAAATCCTTCGTTCTGACAACGGGGGTGAGTATCTGTCTCATTTGTTTCAGGACTTCTTACATCATTATGGCAACATTTCTCAACGGTCTTGCCCTTTAACACCTCAACAAAATAGGGTGTTTGAAAGAAAAAATCATCATCTTCTTGATGTTGTTCGTACCCTCATGTTGGAGTCTTCTACACCTTCTTATTTTTTGTGTGAAGCTCTCTCTACTGCTGTCCATCTCATCAATAGATTGCCTTCCCCTACATTGAACCATGACACTCCTTTCATTAGGTTGTTTGGTCATCCTCCAACTTATTCCAACCTCCGTACCTTTGGTTGTGTCTGTTATGTTCATCTTCCTGCACATGAACGCACAAAACTCATGGCTTAGTCAATTCAATGTGCTTTCTTAGGATATTCATTACACCAGAAAGGTTTTCTTTTCTATGACCCAAATCTGCGTCGTATTTGAATTTCTAGCAATGTGATCTTTCTAGAAAATTAATTTTTCGCTATGATCCAAATCTGCGTCGTATTTGAATTTCTAGAAATGTGATCTTTCTAGAAAATTAATTTTTCTTTTCCATGCATTAGGATCCTGTTCCTCCTTCATTTTTTATTTTGCCTATATTTACTAATTCTTCTGCCGTTCCAGTCCCTTATAAGCCTTTTCTAGTATATCAAAGATGTTCATCTACTATTTCCCACCAGCCTCTAGACCCTCCAAAGCCCTTTCAAGTTCCTTCTCCAACTGTTGCTCTTGTTCCAGTAACTGCAACTCCCTCTCATCGACAAAGTACTCGGGTTCGTAGACCCCCTGATAGGTATGGTTACTCTCCTCCCTCATCCTTCATAGCCACCTTGTTTTCTACTTTTCTTCCTTTATCTTATAAACAGGTAATGGAGCATGAGTGTTGGCGAAAAGCCATTGAAACTGAACTTCTAGCACTTGAAGAAAACCAAATAAGGGATGTTGTTCCATGCCCCTTATTTGTGAATCCCCATAGCAGTAAATTTGTGTTTTTTATCAAGCGTTATTTTGATGGGTCCATCGACCGTTATAAGACTTGATTAGTGGCACTTGGCAACAAACAAGAATATGGTCTTGACTATGATGAGCTCAACTACTATTAAAGGAAGCTGGGGAAGTCGGCTCTATCAAAAGGACTGCATTGATCAGATCCTAGAAAGGTGCTATACACGCGTCATCAGCCAACACATCCATACTATAGCATAAAAAATCTTTTATTTAGTGGATTACGACTGGAGCACTAGAGTGCAAGGGAGACAAGTCTGCCATCTATATTAAAAGAGAAGAAAAGGAGTTTTCAGCTGCATCAAGAGACCCTTCAAAAACCTCCTTCTTATAAGTAGATTGGCAAGGGTGTGCGTTGACAAATCATGTAATTGCATTGACAGTGAGATTGGATAGTTCCATTTCTTTTTCTCACCCGGGGTAGGGGAATGTAAAAACAGAGATCAAAGGGCAGTCTTTGATTCAGACTACCTGTTACGACTCACTTGGGACATTCTATCTTGAGAAGTGGTGCTACTAGTCTTTCTTCCCCCAAAAGCTGCGGGCAATCGGCTTTGAACATGATAAGAAGTTATTCAAACTCGTGTCAATTCTCCTTAGCCTTATGATCTTTCTCTGGGTGCATCACATCTAAGCCAATATCGATTCAAGCAGGACAACTACATCATGAAAGAAAGAAGGCGTGCTTTCCTCTCTTATTCTTATTCAATTGATCTTCTTTGCTATTCAGAAATGAATCTGCACCTCCCTACAAGATTCCACCCTATTCTATGTCATTTGCTGCTTGCTTGACTTCCTCCAGCAGTTAAGTTCTTGGTCTTATAGTTTTGAATCTACTTTCTTTTGGTTCTATCAGACCGTTCGTAGGGGATCTCCTAAGACTAAGAGGGGGTCTCAGGCACAGCCCGCGAGAGGTTGGAGTTTACCCGTTAGGATATCCAAAAGATTGTGCTAATTTGGACTTTCTTTAACTTGTCAATAAGTCAGCGCAGACGACACTAGTTTTGATTGTTTTTGCCGTGTCTAGAAATCCAAAGTTCCTTCGTCGAATGGATGCCAGGAACACCTTCTTTCATGGTGATCTTAAGGAAGATGTTTACCTGAAACTTCCTACTAGTATGTCCACTTCTTCATCTAATGATGTTTGCAAACTGAAATGTTCTTTGTATAGTTTGAAGCAAACATTGAGAGTATGGTTTGACAAGTTTCAATCCATGTTGCTGGGTTTCTCCTTTACTCAAAGTCAATATGAATCCTCTCTCTTTCTAGAAAAGACATTCATGGGTATTGTTGTCCTTCTTGTTTAAGTGGATGCTATCATCATCACTGGCTCTGACTTAGAGGCAATCTCTATGATTCAGACGTTGTTGTACTCTATATTCCATATGAAAGATCTTGGCCAACTCACCTATTTTTTAGGATTGGAAGTGCATCATCAACCTCATGGTCTCTTCCTGCATTAACACAAGTATAGTCAGGAACTAGTTTAGTTAGCCGGCCTCACCAACACTACTTCAGTTGACACTCCCATGGAACTTAATGTGAAATATCATCGTGATGAAGGGGAGCTTCTTGATGATCCTATTACCTATCAGAAGCTAGTTGGTCGTCTTATTTATTTAACTATTACTCGACCAGACATTTCTTATGATGTTCACATTGTCAGCAAATTCATGCAAGCACTAAGGCATCTCCATCTATCTGCTGTACACCATATAATTCGCTATATTCTTGGCATTCCTAGTCGTGGCTTATTCTTCCCTATAGGTTCTTCACTTCAACTACAAGCCTATTTTGATGTTGATTGGGCTGGTTGTTCTGATACTAGAAAATCTACTACCGACTGGTGTATGTTTCTTGATGATGCCCTTATCTTATGGAAATGCAAGAAATAAGACCACATCTCCAAATCATTTACTGAAGTAGAGTATCGAGCTATGTCTGCTGCATGCTCTGAGATTATTTGGCTGTGTGGTCTCCTTACAGAACTTGATTTCTGTCTAATTCATCCTACTTCACTTCATGTTGACAACACTATTGCCATCCAAATTATAGCCAACCTTGTCTATCAAGAACGCACCAAGCACATTGAGGTTGACTGTCACTCAATCAGGGAAGCATATGATCATCAGGTTATCACCCTTCCACATATCTCTACCACGCTGCATATTACAGATATCTTCACCAAATCCATACCTCGTCAGTGCCATAATTTCCTCACTAGCAAATTGATGCTTGTCGATTTACCAACATCAATTTAAAGAGGGATGTCAAAGGAAATATCTATACCTACATATTTAATGCCAGCAGATTCTTTGCCTATTTATTCTTTCCTTTATTATGATATACAAGCTGTAGGTTAGCTATTTCTAAGGGTTGAAAATCAGCCTATATTATTTCATGTATTAACTTGTATTATTTCCTTTCTTAGCTTGAAAATTTTGCCTATATAATGTGCAATTCTCAATGAGAAGACACACAATTTTATTCAAAAGACTCTAAATTGTCATCACCTTATCCTTTTAAAAAATCTTTTAAGTATAAGTTTCTTCATAATTCCTTTTTATATATTTATAATTTTTTTTCCAATTATGATGCATGTTTTTACACATGAACTCTCTAGTATATACTGCCTAGGGTTTCCATTCCTCTTTTCATTTGAAGAAAACTTAATAAACTCGTCATATCAAGCTTTTTTACAAGTTTTTGTGTGTAGATATCACAAATAATTAGGGGGGCTATTGATAAACTAAAATTTGATGAGCCTTTAAAACCTAAAAAAGCCCATAAGCTCACGATTTCAAGCAACACTCTTAGGCCTAACCACTCCCAAGCTCAACCTAGGAAGAAAGCCTTACCCTTATGAGCTCAGCTTTAGGGGAGAGATCAATACCATAGGCTCAATTGAAGGAATAAGCCAAGCCTTAACGAGCTTAGCCTTGAGGAAGAGTGTAACTTTTATGGGCTCAATATTAAGGAACAACTTACTATTATGGGCCCAGCCTTCGAAAAAAGTCCACTGATATGGTTTAATCTTGAGGAAGATCCCACTATTATGGGCTTAGCCCTGGAAAAAAAGCTATCATTATAGGCTTATCCTTAGGGAAGAGCCCAACTCTCATAAGCTCAGTTTTGGAGAAGAGCCCGGCTTTTATAGGCTCAACCTTGAGGAAAGGTCTATCATTATGGGCTTAATATAGGGAAGAGTCTAACCCTCATGAACTCAGCCTAAAGGAAGAGCTCGATCCACATGGGCTTAGCTACATTTTAGATATTACTTTCCCTACAACGCTATGTGTATAAAAAATCTACCAATGACTTACCATGTTTTCATTGCATTAATATTTATGTAAGAGATATTTATCCTTCATTAATATTATTAAGGGAAATTGATACTTTAACTCCTCATCTCCATAAAATTACAAGAGTTATGTACTATAAATACCTTATAAATTATTCAAGCTCTAAGTTTATAATTTCTTCATTCTTAATATTTTTAGAATATATATTTTCAGAGTCTATCTCTCTATAATATCATTATACTTTCTCTCTTTAAAAGATATTTACTCAAATATACAAAAGTCCTTATATTTACTAAAGAGGACCTTTTGCAGGGTTTAACCTTTAGCCACCTTAGCTTTCTAGGCAGTAGACACTAACTACTAGCCACCTTGATAAAGAGAATATATTAGATTGCTAGAATTAGAAGATTAACCAATTATCCAAGAGAATATAATCAATATTTCAAGATTCCACTAACACGACCTTGATTAGTTGGAATACTATTCAAGGTTCATGAATAAAATCATTTTACAACTAGAAAAATATTGCATGCTCTTATTAAAAAATTTAAAGAATATCTTCAATTTCAAGTGGACTCTAGAATGTCATAAAATCTTTTAAAAGTTAAAAGCTCATCTTTCTTCAACCCTTTCACAACCACAAGATATGGAAGTTCTCTTTCTCTATATAGGAAATGACTTTGGTATTAGTAAGTGCAGTAAAGAAGCTGAAGTCCTATTTCCAAGCATACCAGGTGATTATGTTGAAAGACTAAACTTAAAGATAAATTCTCTACATGCATTACCTATTAGGACGTCAGGTAAAGTGGGTAATAAATTAGGAGAGTTTGACCTTAATACCACTTTATACCTATTATCAAATTATAGGCTCGGGTTGATGTCATTGTATAATTCTCCTTTATAGAGTCACCTATGATAGAGCTAGGGCATATATAATCAAACCTTTAGTTTACAATCTATTGGTACCATATATTGATGGGTCTCAACCATCAATGAAATTAGAACATGAGTTATGTTGATTAGCTTTAGTGGGCAAGTTTTTTAATACAACCTTCATTTTGAGTCTCAAGGCTTCAACAATATGGTTAAATATAAAGCCTTCATAACCAGTTTAAGCCTAATGGATGCTTATACAATGACTTCTAACTTGTTGTGGGATAATATTGGAAAGAATTTGAAGCTAAAGAACCTTCAATGGTCAAATACCAAAAGAAAGTGTTAGGACATATCTACTAAAAAAATACAAGGAAAATTCAATCTCCATCTTTAAAATTACATAAAAAAATGACAAGGTTGATTTTATTTTAAAATTGACAAGTAACAATCTAGTCAACCTACCCTATGATATATGGATTGAAATATGAAAAACACCTAGAATAGAAAAGGAAATAAATATAGTGGTAATCGTATAGATATTAACAAAGAATGATGACTGAATAACTCTACTCCAATTATATCTTCTCATAGAGGAGCTACTTCTAGATAAGATAAAAGTGTTTAGGCTAATAAGATTTATAATTAGATGTTGTCTTCTTGAAGGTGAGTTGTATAGAAGACTAATTTATGTACCTTTGTTAAAATGTTCGTCTTTATGTGAAAACAAATATGTTTCGAGAGAAATTTATAAAGGGATATATGAAATTTATGTGGGAGCTAGGGTTATGGCCGTTTAAACTACACGAGCAAGCTTTTATTAGCCTACCATCTTAAAATACACCATAGAGTTAGTGAAAAGATATGATAAATGTTAAAGATTTGCACTAGTTTCTTGCTATTTATTAGCTAAGTTAATCATCATTGCATCTTCATAGCTTTTAGCTCAATAAAGAATGGGCATACTAAGACCTTTCCATAAGATATTAAAGGAAACATAATTAATTTTGGTTATTATGGAATATTTTACTAAATAGGTAGAAACAAAAGCCCTAACAAAAATAACCACCATTAAGGTTATTTTATTTTAATAGAAAAATATTATTTATAGGTTTTAACTTCCACAGGTGTTGATCACGGACAATGACACCTAATTTTGATAATAAAAAAAGATAATAAAGCAATATCAAAGGCTAAATATTAAACATCAATTCTTTTTAGTCTCAAACCCCTATATAAATTAATAAGCAGAGTTCACTAATAAGCTATTATTTAATGCATTGAAAAATAAGATAAAAGGAGCCAAGGGTGAGTGGGCTGGACTTCTAGTTGATATTTATAGGTTGAGAGAACCACTTAAAAGATCTATATATGCAAAACACCTTTATGTTAACATATGATACTAAGGTTATAATCCTTTTATAAATAGGATGACTTAGTCATAAAGTATTGAATTTCTATGTTAACACAAATGTTAGAGAATTAAATGTAAATTTGAACTTGGTAGAAAAAACTTGACTCACAATAACAATAAAAAATAAAGCATTTATACACTAAGCTACTCAATATCATAATGATAGAGTGAAGAATAAATGTTTTAAGATGAGAGACATAGTATAAAAAATGCTAAACGGAGATGAAATTTGCATCGAAATTAGGACAACCCATTTAAGGTGATATGTATGATTAAAGATAACATTTACCATTTGAAGGATGAAGATGGATAAGATCCTCCCTATACGTAACACTTTGACCACCTGAAGATTTACTTTTTTTAACACATAAAAAAAGATCAATTGTCTTTTTAGTAGAGTTAGAGTTTTATAAAACTACTTTTGTTGTGATGAAGAAATTTCTCTAACCAGTTTTTGTTTCTCCATTATATATGTACTAGATCTACTATATTTTATGCTCGGTCTAAGAAATTTCATTCAGTTAAGCTTTTCTATTTCTATTATGTCTTAAAGTTATTTTCTCCATTTTTATCTTCATGATTAGTTTTACCTAACTTCAAATTTTCTCTATTGTGTCTCAAAGTTATTTTTTTTCAAGTTTGTCTTCATGATTGATTTTACATGACTATTTTAGTCTCCATATTATTCTCCATTTTACATCCTAAAATTTAAACAAGAAAAATGATAAAAGTTCATTTCATTTCACTAATTCTATAAAGTTATATGCAATAACAGTATAAATAATATTGCCTAATAGTTGGGTAGAACAACAAAAGAAAATAAGATAAAATAAAATCTAGGCTTTAATGTTTTCTCTTCCTAACGCTTCTTATTCCCTAAAATCCTTAACTTGAGTAGTAACAGTTGCTTGCCTGGTATAATATCTATCATAATTTGGTATAGGCCCAAAGTGGAAAACACATGAGAGATCTATGTTGATATTATTAGACATGTTATCAAAGTGAATGTCCCTTATAAGTATTAGCAGTTCATCATCAACACTTTCATGACATGTTTGCGAGCCTTCATACACTAAATGAAATTCCATCGAGTTATTTGCTAGCTTATATCTAGTTAGCTCTATTTGAACAAAGACAAACTTAGCCTTAACATCTTTTTTTTTTTAGAATGAGGTAATATTTCTTTCACCTCTATCATTTCTTAATGAATAGCCTAAACATCTTTACAATAAGTATCCATATCCTTAATTTCTTTGTAATACAACCTCTTTAACTCATTAAGCTTTTCTTCTAGTTGGGGGCTTATAAGCCTAGACTTGTTAGGGTACTAACAATGTATCTTGTACACTTATATATGTTCCTGTGCTTAGCCTTCCATCTTCTTATAGAGGTTACATGTATTAGAATATGTTGTCAAAAAAATTTTCATGTTCGTGAACATCATTTCAAAAAAAAAAAAAACAATGCTTACCTGAAAGAGCATTCTTTGAATAATTCTATTTGGTTAATTAGGCTTATAAAGTATCTTTCATTAATTTTAAAGGGAATTTAGAACATACATGATATCATGTTTAATGTCTCTATGTTGTTTACCCATTTAAAAATGGAGGTTTTCACTTTTTTCATCCTTATAGCGTTGTAAAAACAGCACAATACTTGGTCGTGAAGGCTGCGCTGGCTCGAACTCCATAACTGACCGATCGGTGAAAGGAAAGCTGGACCTTTTGAAGGGATAGCCGGACCAAAAAAAAAATCCAGCAGTTTTCCTCATTCAAAAAAAGCAACATCTAAGGGTATCATAGATTTAATGTTTTGAATACCAAAACCCCCTTATATAAATGAACTACTTCCCACCTCAACAAACTAGGCAAAGCCCGATTAGGGAGTCTGAGGGGAATGAGGGGGTATATAACAACTAAGGCATAGGTTGATCAATCATAATAGTCTCAATGATGTTGAGAAAGTAGATTTTAGTTGGGGACTAACATATCCTTGCCTTACCTTAGTGCTAAAGCAAATATTTCCTGGGTAGGTTCAAATTTGCCTTTTATTTTGCTAGAGCCTTCAGACCCAATCTTTTTGGTTGCCTTTTGATGATTGGCATTCTCCTTCTCTTTCTTCTTTTTAATGGTCTTAATATTTTTTGTTCTTATGTCTCTCAGTTAGCTGGCACTAATACCCTGCGTAAAGAAATACACAAAGTAAATTATAAGAAACAATAGAAAACCAGTACTTTGAAATAAAATATTTTATACCCCTAAACATATCATTACAACGGCTGCTCTTCATTAGCCAAAAACACCATGTCGTAGCAATTTTCATGTAGTATTTCATAATCGGTCAAAGTAGATAAAGTGTTTCTATTATAGTTACTTTTTAAGTTGAGCAACATTCTTATTTTCCATAATCTCTTAATAACAAGACAACTTCAGTACACCTTATTATTATAGATTCACCCTTTTTATCTTGGTATAAATTCTAACCTACCTTGAAAAATGTTTTTTAAAGAACTAAAAGGACAATGATAAAATGTAAAAAACCATGCAGTATTCTTATTATCATTGATGCACACCTTATCTTACAACAAGTTTTAAAAATGAAGAGAGGGATTTTCTTTAAAGAATGACACAAATCTCTCAAAGTATCACCTAGCTAATTAGATGTGGCTATCTCAAACATATTTCTTAGCATAGAAAAACCCTCTCATTTATATCTCAAATCTTCCCTTTATATTTTCTCTCACCTCTATTCAATCAGTCGCTAACTTAAATATTTGAGAGTCCCTTATATACATAAACAATTTTGTTTTGCAAGTGATTCATTTAGCCCAACCCCCCATCATCAACGAAAGCCTGTACTTTTTTAAAGTGTTTTCTATGACTTCATTATAAATAATTATACCAACAAAATAAATAATATTTTCATAGCAAGAGTTTTTTCTACTCAAAACATGATATTATCTCATCTTTTTATTTATTTATTTATTTATCCTACTCATTATAATTTTTAAAGATTTTTATATGTGGACAACATTAATTGCTTGTTAATTTCATTCTGTTAAAATGATTTTTTTTTAAAATCATATAATCTTTCATCTATAAAAAAACTCGTATTCTTACTATAAATGACTAATATTTTTAATACATTTATAACATATTAAATATTTTTTAACATGTGGATGGCCTATTATATATAATCCCCTCATTGTATTACATTACAAGGTTTTTTTTTTCAATGCATAAAAAGGAGTAGGCATTTACGGTTTTTTTACCAGCAACAAAAAAAATTAACTACAAACTGAAAAATTCATATATATGTTTAATAAAATAAATAGAAAATCATATGTGCCAATAAATGATAATAAATTTATTGATTCTAGCAAAAAATTGAGTATGTAAACTTATATAAAGATGTCATTTCTTGGAACAAAAAAAGAGGTTGAATATTATCTTAATTTAAAATTAGATCCCTAAAGTTTTAATTGGTTTGAATCAATAAAATTGAATTTTATTTTGCCAAACCAAGCTTTAACTCAACATTGAAACTTATTTTTAACATTGCAAGAGCTCCATATAAAACTAATTAAAATAAAATATCAAACTCAATTTCAAATCTACTTAATATGAAAGAAAGGATTAAAATAAAAATAAAAAAAATTCAAATGACACAAAGATAAAAAAAAAAATGCATTATGGGTAATTATTGCAACTTACAGATTAAAATAAAAATAAAAAAATTCAAATGACACAAAAATAAAAAAAAGATGCATTATGGGTAATTATTGCAACTTACAATGGATTGTGTTTTGCTTCTATATATGTTGTATTTTTATTTTTTTAAATATATATTTTTATTTTGCATTGCCTCACTTTTTCATGATTTCAAATACTATTTTATAATTTACCAAGTGTCAATTTTATAAAACTAAAGAAAAGAACTTAATGAAAAAATGATGTGAATGAAAAAAAAAAGGAAAGATTTGAGGCAGTTCAATAAACAAAGTTTACATCTCAAATCTTTTAATATTTGTGTGTGTGTGTGTATATATATATATATATTCATTTCAACAATTGACCTTAATGTATTTTGGAACCTATCTAATCCATGTCTCATCAAAATCTTTGTCGCTACATTTGCTACTTTAATTGACGTTCACTAATTAGTTTATCGATCTACAATTAAAACGTAGATCATAGGGAAACCTAAGCTAAAATGGTATGGTTCACAAATGTCTCGTCAGTAAGTGATCACCAGCTTCTTACCTAGAAAATATTATGCCTTCGCACTTTATTCACATTGTTGAAAATTGGAACCTTGTTGTCTCCTATTTGTAGAGCTAGCTTTAATGCATTTGGAAGCCAGCTTAGGAACAGCTAAAGCCTTCTTTCCATATAAAATAGGTTGCCTTAGTTTTATGTCCGTGAGAATCCTGTCTTCTCCTTCATGTAATTAATTTATCAGAATATTCTAACCCTTCTGAAAATTTGCTAGCCTGAGTGCTTTATGCATCTATTTCATTCTCCTGGCAACAGCACATATATCGTCTGCGGTTTAATATGCAAACCCACAAGTTAAAATAACCATTTACGTTATTGAGACTGATTCTTTCCCAACTGAACTTGGGGCATGGGATTTAGGTGTTGACAAGCAAAAAAGTTGCCCTAATTTATTTTCTTTTTCCTCCACAAATGAGGGAAATTGCCCTATTCGAACGTTGACATTGAAGTGAAGCGCTTTTGATGGGTGCGGCATTGACTGCAATAACGAATTATGGCATGCCATGTCGGCCTGATTCTTTGGAGGATGAGTTTAGTCAACTAGTTGAATAAGAGCAAATGCTTTTGAAATGTTCATGGAACCCTAAAAAAGAATACTTCTTGGGACTAATTATTTATCACCATAGCTAAAGCTATAAAGCGAGTGGGACTCTGTGCGTGGGTGTGTTGCCTCATGTTTGAAGTTCATAGCTAAGAATTCCTGGTTTTAAGAAGGAGAAAAGAAACATGGGTTGGGAACAACTGTAAATGGATGTCATCTGTATAGAAAGCAGAAAAATTCCTCCACCATTGCGTCCTGTGTTAAGGCTGCTGCGTCTTATAGGTGACCTACGAAGTGACATCTTATGATGAAAGGGCAAGACCCTTTGGCATTTCACTCTGTGATCTACTCAAAGTGTGAAACACTTGATGGTGGGTCGGCACGTCAAGACTACTTATCTAGCTGAGGCTAGCTACGATATATGCCACGGCTGCCCCTGGCTTACAAACTTTGTAGCCAATCACAGAGAGCAAATCATATTCCAATCCTGGCATTTGGATCTCAATTTGTGATGGAACATGTGGTAGGTGCAAAGGGAATTTTATTTAGGGGAGTTAAAAAGGAGCTGAAGAACTCTTTGTGATGTCTAGTGGTGTTGATTGAAGTGACACCCATTTTAGAGATTCCTGATCTTATCATTTAACAAAGGAATTGTGTGAGTGTATGGAACTTTCAACCAGAATGGAATGAGATGAAATTGGAGTAGGTCCTCGAATGCTTTGCGATTTTGTAAAAGTATGCCTCGGGATGGACATTTATAATAATAATCTAAAGTACTTCAGCACTAGGAAAAAGTTCACAGTGAGTTAAAGAAAGTTCTTCCTAGCAAAGCGCACAAAAATCCCTCCTGAAAACCTTACCATGAATCCATAGTGCATTCTGCAAAAGGGAAGGTGCATTATGTTTGACCATCAGAGCATCAACCGCATGCGCGCTAGCACATACACACACATGAACGCTTACAAATTAGCACTAGAGATTTTCTTTTGAAGAAATCTCGGGAAATAGCTTACAAGACAGGCTCTTACAGAGAAAGAAAGAAAAGAACTGTATTCATGTTTTTCCCCCATGACATTAGCATAAACAAACAAAAATTTTATTGGTGGGACTTGAACTACCAAAAACTATAATGTGGGAAACAGAAAAGCAAGAAAGAGGATTGGAAGGAGAGAAAAAAGTCGACATGCTTTTTCATGTGTCTCTTTCTTTTGAAAAATGCAGGTTGTTAATATGAAAATTCACACACATATTCAGGCAGACATATCATTATGTTCTGTGCACCTGTATATAGTACGTTCGTGTAAAAATAAAGAAAATCCAACTTCTCATCATTATTTCCTTCTGTTGCTGGGCAATACTAGTTCCATGAATATCACACTTTGTTTGTCTGTCATCGATAAATTGGATACTTGAAACTTCTCTTTAAGTTTGTGGTTAATGGCAATCTGTCGATCATCAGAAATGCATAAACAAATGATTGAGAAAATATATTTCGTAAAGCTGACTTGGGTTTATTCTTTCTTGTTTTCAGTAATATTCTTGAAAGCTGTTGTTGATTGTTGCTCTTCTTCTTGTTGTTGTTAATTGTTTGAATTTCTTTTTAGCCACTTCCCCCAAGCATTAGATTCCTCTCTATGTTGCAAAATCGCAGAGCCTTCCCTCTCTTCTAGTTGGGCGGCTTAGAAATGGAAGAATGTGCTCCTCTCTGCTTTGATTCTCTCTGCTCTTATAAAGATTTCTTCCTTTTTTTTTCTTTTTTTTTTCTCTTTCCTTGTCTTTTTCGCCCTCTCCTTTTCCTGGATGCCTCGCCCTTGTCTTTATCGCCCTCTCCTTTTCCTGGATGCCTCGCCTCTCCCCTTTTCAGTTTCTAATTTGTAGCTAGTGTACACACTACACATAAAAATCTTACTAGTGAAAGATATGCATATTCACTTGTCCTATTCGTTTTCCACACTATAAATACACATTGTCTTTCTAGGTTTTCTTCATTGCAGTAGCTCCTCTTCTAGTCATTTATTAACATATAGGAGGTGCACTAAGGTGTTTGGTCCCATCCTCAAAAATGAGCTACCAACAACACTTTTCTATGGGTTCTGGTTTGTTTCCTTCCATATCTTGATTGCCTGTTTTCATTTCAATTTGAATATAGTTTTGCTCCATCAATGCAATGTTAAATGAATGTTGATCTTCTTGGTTTCATGTGCAAGCTTTATGTTTTCTTTTTTATTCTGTTCTTTCAACCTCATGGTATATGAGAACGGAGAAGTGACTTCATCGCTTCAATATTCAGGTAGTAGACCTGCTAGAAGGAACTTTGAATTTGGGAGGACTTATGTGGTGAGGCCCAAAGGAAAACACCAGGCCACTATAGTTTGGTTGCATGGTCTTGGTGATAATGGTTCAAGGTATAAATTGTAGCTGTTATTTTCCCTTTTTTTTTTGTTTGTTTTCTTTCATGGCATTGGCATATTGCTTTCTACCCATTCAAAACCAAGTTTCATTCTTTTTTTTTGTTTTCTTTCATGGCATTGGCATAGTGCTTTCTACCCATTCAAAACCAAGTTTCAGATTCCAAAACTCTCCTCCCCCAAAGAAGCATAGAAGAAACTTTTTCCTTAGATTTGTAAAAAGTTGCAGACAACATATTCTTTATGTTCAAGTCCATCATGGAATTAAGTGTTTTCAGACTCAAACATCGTCATGTCGGTAGCATATCACTAATCAGCAAGCTATTGATCACTGTTTTTCTGTGCAGTTCATGTGATAAACAGCCCAACTGGGGTAGTGGGAACTCAATGATTAATCGTAAACATGCCTTGCTTATTCCATAACTTGCCGACAATGATTTATGCTTTTTTATCTTTTCCTCCTTTTGTATTACATACAAATTCTGTGTTGGAATATGGTGGACCTTTTGGTTTGATCAAGGACAAGGATAAGATAAAGGAGTTCACAAACGTTAACACAGAGGCATGTTTTTTATTGGAGGGTTTCGTACGATGTCACATATTTTCAATGTTAATCTACCTTCACTGAGATTCTCATTAGAATAAATTCCATGGGGAGAGCAGCAGCGCCGTGAAATAATGTTGATCAAATTATTCGTCCTTTCCTGTTTTTGTCTTGTTTGATACTGTGCTTAATTTGGGTGGGCTTTAATTGGATAACTTGTATATGCCATGTTCATGAATAGGTGACCACCACTTCACTTAATTCTGGCATGCAACCCAACAATGATAAGCAGACATTTCTTGAAGGATATTCATATGCATTTAAGCAATAGATTGTTTCTAGAGATCATCTTTGATCTCTGAATCCTACGGGATAGCCAATGAACACAAATCCATGCCCCATGTTGACTTTGCTTTGTTCTTTCACTATTGAAAACTTCGAAGATAAAGATATCTGTACATATATGTCTTCCACTGCTGCCATTTTCTCAAATGCTGTGATCATACTTAGAAAATATACTGCCGATGTTTATTAATAATATATATCTTAAAACCAGACATGTTTCTCATTTTATTCTCTGTTTGGATGCAGCTGGTCCCAGCTACTGGAAAATCTCCCTCTTCCAAATGTAAGGAATTAATTTTTACTTTTTTTTGCTTCCTAATCTTGTGCACTCTGAATAAATTTCTATTTCTTTTTTTTTTCCTGTACATTACTTATCACCTTGTGGATGAACTCTTAGTCTTACTCCTCCATAAGTATCTTATTCTTGGAGTGAAACTCATGATGCAGATTAAATGGATTTGCCCAACTGCTCCTACTCGTCCTGTGGCACTGCTGGGTGGATTTCCTTGCACTGCATGTAAGAATGATCGCCTTGCTTTTTCTTTTTAATTTAATCACCATCACGCACAATCACCTTGCTTCTTTTTTTTTTAATTTAATCACCATCACGCACTACACTTCCATCTTCAAATATTTCATGACGGAATCCGTTCACTTATTATACTTACAAAATTTGTAACAGGGTTCGACGTTGGAGAAATCTCAGAAGATAGCCCAGATGACTGGGAGGGTTTAGATGCTTCAGCAGCACATGTAGCAAATTTACTGTCTACTGAGCCAGCTGATGGTATTTTCGAGGCTTTATTTTCTGTGAACATCTACCTGATCTGCGTGCAAGTTTATCCTGTTGTGAGATTTTATAAAGTACCGAGTGCTTATTACACTACTTACAAGGGCAACTGATTTTAACAAAAAGTAGAAGTTCAAGTCCATCCGAACTATAAGAAAGTAATGCTTTATACCCTGTACCAATTTACTCCGAACTGTAACACTGGATTATGCACCTTTGATATGTCTAGGTTGAACTTCTCAGTGCAGTTCTCCAAGTTGCAGTTATCATATATGTTCTAAAGTCATCTAGTATCAATGTAATGCATAACCTCAGTCCATATTATCTGATTCAAATATTGGCAACCTCATTCTTGCAACACCTTTTGTGACAGTTAAAGTTGCTATTGGAGGCTTCAGTATGGGTGCTGCAACAGCCCTTTATTCTGCAACTTGTGCAGCCTTGGGACAGTATGGTAACGGTAATGCGTATCCTATCAACCTCAGAGCAGTTGTTGGACTAAGTGGCTGGCTTCCAGGTTCAAGGTATGACCATGCTGAGCTTTCCTTCTTGAATAAACACTTTCATCCTCCAGCTATTACATGGATGAGGGATCGGTGGATCCTCCTGTTATCTAAGGAGACCATTTATAGAGCTCAGTACTTGTTTGCAAAATCTTCCCATATTTCTGGTTAAGAGAGCCTTTTGTCATACAGGAGCTTAAGGAGCAGAGTCGAAGGGTCACATGAGGCTGCAAGGCGTGCTGCATCGTTGCCCATTTTTCTTTGCCATGGAACAAGTATGCACTCCAGTCTTTGATGTCTCTAAAATGCTTCATTTTTTTTAACTAAGATATCAATCTAGCTTAATATAAATGGTGGTGGCACTTCAACAATCTGGACAGTTTATGAAGCTGAAATGAATAGCTGGCTTTGCTCTGGTGACAGGAGTTTCATAAGAACTTACTTACCCTTTGAAGCCTTTTTCATCGCTATCACGAATTTATATGGCCCTGTGCAACTGATCTGCTCCAATCTACAATGTTATTACTCAGTAAAAATATAGGGAATTAGCAGCTTTGTCTACAACCCATCATAGCGGTGAAAATGCCTTGAAATCGACCTAACTCTTCACCTTGATCAACCAACTATTTCCATCGCTATCACTATAGGATATGCATGTTTTCCTTTCCAATTGAATATACACCGCGACAGTAATATTCCTTTTTCAGGTGATGATGTAGTCCTCTATAACTACGGAGAGAAATCTGCTCACAGCTTGAATACAGCAGGATTCCGAAACCTGATTTTCAAATCATACGAGGGGTAAAAAAATTTCTTCTGAAAGCAGGAATTAAATTTTACTGATGAATGTAACTCGAAGCAGTTTTTGAGTGGATTAATTTGGCTGCAGGGTTGGTCATTACACAGTCCCCAAAGAAATGGATGAGGTTCGCAATTGGCTCACAGCCAGGCTGGGGCTTGAGGGCTCCCGCTCTTAGTTGCAGAACAGAATCAGCTTCGGGTTGGAGCTTATAAGGAGAAAGAACAGGGAAAACAATAACGGGAAGAGGATGACTGGATTTGTATAAGTAGGTAGTAATAGAACAGGTTATGGAGTTTATGGTATAGATAATATAACCTTCCTAATTCCCTTTTGCTTTCTTTCCTGACCTTAAAAATAAATCTTGCACGTTTTCATTTTGATTGTATAATTTTGCAGTGTTGGGTCTAATCACTTCTGCTTGCTCAGCATTTTGTATTGGTTAATCTCATATTCAGTCTAGTGAGTTTTGCCTACTATGGTTTCCTCTCTCTGGTGAAAGCATGACTGTTTGAGTTTTCAGTTACCCATTCGAGTTTCCATACCACAACTTGGATAGAAGGAAGACAAGATCTTCGATCTTGGATTCACTGTATCCCAAAAATAGAAATAGGAGAAAGGAGAAAAGTGTTGCATTCATGTATATGCACATGCACAAAAAAAGATTATTAACCTACAAGAGTACTCGTTCAGAAAAAATAAAATACAATCCCATAATAGTACCTGAAAGAGTAATATAAGCAGATGATCACAGAGTGATCAACGAGAATTTAAAAATTGCTTGAAGTTGTAAATTTAAGTAGCAACCGGTAAGCTGTAACGTTATCTAACCAAATAAAGGTGAAGAAAGGGGTTAAAGTTTAGCACTATTGAGAAAATTATGCTTCCCAGATTTCTCGGCCAAAATGGTTGAGCTTGTGAGCAGTTGATTTTGGAATATATCCTGGAGGACAGTACACAACTCACTTCAGCTTTGAGTAAAAAAAAACCCATATTTTGCAGACATGTTGCAAGGGAAATCCAAATGACGAAGTTATCACATGCCACACTCAACAAATTCCAGTCATTGGTAGCCCGTGCTACCTTTACGATCGCCATCATTTTGATGGATTGCAGCCTGTGACTTACTATATGGAGCAAGAGAAGGGAAAGAAGGCAAATCCTGCATAATGAATTTCCATCCACTTCTCAACCCCTGTGACGAGCTTGATCTTAACTCATGTGAACGAATTTTTGGAGGAGACACCCATTTCTGATTAGGTGAGCTAGATTTCACTCCTTCTGTACTGGGGGTACAGGTGTTCTTAAGTGTCTCAGGTGTAGCATCCTCCATCATGTTACAGAAAAAGCTGTCAGAACTAAGCTCAGGCAGAGCCTCACATCCATATAATTTTGGAGTAAGACTACTAGGTGAATGGTGCCAATTAAGGTAGCCAGATGGTGAGAGGACGCTGCTTTCTTGTTGCGATTGACCTAGAAATTTTTTTGAACAGTCCCTTATGTTGAGAGAACCTGAAGAGGCCACTGCACCTAAGAGACAATGTGATGGTGGAGTCAGTTGGCCTATATCAGCAAGTTCTTCCCATGTTGATGAGAATTGATTAGGTCTCTCAGCTTTGATGCAATCATTATGACTCTCCAAAGTATCCAGCTGCTCCTGAGATGGATTATTCCATCTTTCAGCTCTTCTGTAAATTGTTTCTGCAATTTCATCATGTAGAACTCAATTTGATAGTGACTTTAGAAAAGGGGTGATCGAAATATTCATAGTTTAATCCAAAGTATTTGTCCTAGATCGAATTCCAAAAAAAATCCGAAATTCAAATGAGGATTTGCATCAGGAAACAGCAAACATCAACAACCTCCACAATTGCCATCGATTTGAGTCTACAAAGTATAAAAATCTTAAAGATGCCTAAACCTTCAGTGGTCGTACAATGCATGGGATCCAAGGCATACGACTACTGATAGATATTTCAGGCTTTAATGATGTTGCCAATGAGAGAAGTTGTTCCCGCTTTAAACTTTCAGACAGTTCCGAGTATAAGTCTGAAAGTTTTAAGGTAAGGATGATGTAAAAATGACCGTAAATATCTCGAGAAAGCATTTGAGGAAAGGCATTTGACCATTTGATAATTGCAACATTGTTCTCACCGAACTTGTATGCTTGAAAAAGCTCAGACGTATCAAAATATGCCATTATCACGAGAAATGAAGCAGTACCAACGTGCATTTTAAAAGTGAATACCAAGAAAGTTTTAATAAATCAATCTTGAAATTGACATGAGGCTACAATTTGCTAATATCGCTACAGTACTCTTGCAGCCCATTAAAGTTTGAAGTTGCATACCCTAATTGCTCGTGAGAAAAGAAAATGTAAGTAATATTAGTTCAACAAGTTCCATTTCTGATGGTAGGAGATTGGTTCTTGTCTTTGTTTTCCGAAGCCAATGTTTGAATATGGATTCAACATTTGATCAAACTAACTGAAAATGGCTAATCTATAGAGTAAAGTGTCACCTGTTTTGTTTCCATAAGGATTGTAACATCCTTCACATCGGCATCCATAACAGCATCCAACTCCACCCTTAGAATACAGAGAATGTTTGCAAAATAAGAACAGCTTAAAGATTGAATATGTCATGTAATTTCCAGTTTAAATATGCCATCCTAATTGAACAAGTCTGGTTGCTTTTTCATTTTTAATTCAAATGCAAAAATAATCATAACATCAATGTCGAAAATGCTATGTGAAATCAATTTCATCCAAACTAGAAATGAGAAAAAGCAGAACTTTTTTAGAAACTCTTTTGCAGAAATAAAGCCAGGAATGTTGATACAAACCTGAAAACATTCACAATATTTTTTAGAACACTTTGACTTCTTGCAGTTGCACCCTTTCTTGTGCCTGGATGAGGAAGTTTTCATCCATTTTCCTTCTTCCTGTATATCATTTTCACCTCAAATAAAAAATTGAGGCAAAGAAGATGAACAACTTGAAAAATGAGATTACCATCATATTTGCTGGAGAGTTGGTGGCATTACTGACAACTTTTGGAGCAAAAGCAAGAGGATTACGAGCTTCAGTTTGTTGTCGCATATCGAGAACTGTGTCCTCATATTCAGGCTTGTTAATGCAATTTTCACATGAACAAGTATCTAGACAATAAATTCCAGCAGCAAAGCACTCGCAATAACTGCCCAATAACAAAAATTGTAGGTGAGACAGTGGAAAATAGCAGGGATTATTGATTTTCTATTTTTCAATGAGACCTGAGGTAGTTCGCAAGCTTAGATGAACTAGTTCGTTTTCTTTTATACATGGAAAATTAAGGGACTGTGGACCATTATGAATGGTGGGAGTCATCCCCAACTTCTGAAAGCGTAAGCAATTCAAAGAACTAGAAAATTCATAAAACTTCCATTGTTTTTCATTTTAAGGGCATTAAAGATATCACCTGCCACTCCTGTAATGCACCATTTGTAATTACCGAACAAGTGTGAGCCACTAAAGCATGTCGATGCTCCTTTTCCTTTTAAGAAAATAAAGCAAGTAACAAAACAAAATCTGAAATTTTCTCCACTCGTAGCTACTGTTCACTTACAGTTTCAAGCATCTTGATTTCTTACAGTTGCAACGTCTACATCCCTCACTCTTGATGGTGTATTTTGCCTTCTTCCTAATTAACATCACCAACAAATACAAAACGTAAGCAACTTGAAAGGGTATAACTGAGAGTCGGAATGTTTGAATAAAAAACATTAAGGTATTCCACCTATTCCTCTCAGGGCTCATTTGGCTGAACTCAACTATGTCAGCATATTCTGAAGAAGGCATTGTCCCCTTGCACAGAGATGCCTGCTGCTCATATGGTATCAAATGCAGAGAATCACATGGAGTTTGCATTATACTGCTAGATTGATAACTGGAAGAACCTGCTCCCGCAGCAGCTTGACTCTCCTGCTGTTCATATCCCAAGTGAGAATAAATTTCCCCAAGAAAAGATAAGACTGGGATACCGTCTATTTCCTTGCATAAATAATGGTCCCTATCAGACATTAACGTCTCCTCTTGTTGGTGTGGATTACTTCCCAATTTCATACTTGTACTAAATTCTGAGCCCACGGACTCAGATCTGACAAAGCTATTTAAATGCAAATCTCCGCCCGAGGGAATACAAGCTGATAAAGCACGGTTTCCATAATTTTGAGCTGATCTAACAGATTCACATGCAGATGGGGAGAAAGAGGAGCACAATGTTGCAGTCTGGGAACAACTTCCGGCCTGCCAAATGCCAGAGATTCCTCTTGTTTCAACATGAGGTGGAACCAAATTCTCAAAGTCTGTCTGACGGGCTGGTAAGCATAAATTGGCTGTCTCATGAGTCCCATTACCCGCATGATTGCAGGAAATTGCAGCCCCGAAATGCAAATGTCTACGTATGCCACGATGGCGCTGATCAGCCTCCTGTATTGAATATAACATTGCACTTCCGTAATTAACTCTTGAAGAAATTGGATATGAATTACTCTTGGCAATACCTTAAATAAAATATTAAATGGGAAGTTATTGTTTTTGCAAGAAAAACTTCACAAATCTCTTCAAATTCACAATTCATCAAGGATAATAAAATAAAAATAAAAATGGGAGTATAAATTAAATTACATGTTTTATTAAATTTTGCACAAATTTCTTGGCATCTAAGTAAACTCTTCATTGTTACATTTTTCTGTTAACACACAATACATAAAGCACCAAAATCTTGATTGTTGCTTAGTAACTCAAGAGTCATTGAAGCTTAAGCTTGAAAACCCTCTTGACTGCAACAAAGTGTGTGCTCCAATTATGCATCGCCTTTTCTAGTAGGTCCTACGTACTGTCTTTTCCCAGGATAAAGGACGATCGTTGAACCAAGCGTTATGAAGTGGAAGAATATCACACCATCTTTGATATTTAAATTTTAATAAGTTGCACCTTTGTAGTCAAATAAGATTCAGTTGAGTCTCAACCAGGACTCAGAAACTTTTTCTGCTAAAGAAAATCTAGGGAAACCCTAAGCACGACGGAAGCCTGCAATGACACTGACGCACTTGAACAAGACACGTGAATGATATTGTCCGTATCAAAGAACGCATCACAGGGCACAGCTTCAAATACTATAATAGTAAAGGATTTCCTAACAGAAATTAAAAGTATCCAGTGCAATCATATTATCTTGCTGACAGTACGTATATCTCCACGTCACACCAAATAATTTTAAATTTCGATAAAACAGATGAAGAACTTGAATCCAAAAGGTCAACATTACATAAAGGAATATAACTAGGTTGAACAAAGCGAGAAGAAAAAAGCAGCAATATCTCCTGCACTATAAAAGGCTATAAATTTGAACATGAAATAAACTACACAAGTTTTGTATTACACGATGCTGTATAAGAAACAGGAAACCAGTTTTTACCTTAACAGATTCTTTTGATAGCGATCCTAAACTCTCTTTAGAATATTTACATGCCTCATCTCTCTGCAAAAATTCAGGAAATATCTGAAAACTAGCACCAAGTTTATCATGTTGACCACCTGCAGCCTGCAACTCAATATTCTGAGGAAGGTACAACAAACGGGAAACCAACTGAAATTTCATACTGAAATTCTTGTTAAATTATTGTGCACATAATGAACCCAAATCAATTTATTCACCTGAGGTGAAAATAATTCATGGTGCTGTTCTCCAAAAAATGTGCCCCCTAATATATCAGACTCGACATGATCATCAACATTTCCAGACAAACACTGCAGGAACTCTCCATACCTCTCAATTTCTTTCTCTCGTGCAGTGGCATAAAAAAAATTCATTGAAACAGAAGGGAGTTCCTCTCCAGTTTGGTCTGACATCAACACTGTGGCCTTTCCATTGCCAGCATTAGTATCATCAGCTTTAGTGGTGGTTTCTTTGTGGCTTGTAAGGCTACTCATTGAAGAGTTCATAATATTGTCCTCCTTGAAAGGATCAGCCAGATGTTCGTCAACGCATCCTGAAGAACTGTATGATTGAAATTCCTTTTGAAAGCAAGGCATCAACTGAGGTTTCAGTTGAATATCACTTTCTCTATAAATATCTGAACCTGGCATCTCGCTGACAACATAGAGATTAAAATCTTCAATAACAGAAATCAATGGAGTTTCTTTCATTGAAAAAAATGATAAATTCACTGCAACACCGACACCATAAACAAAATGAAAACGGTGGAATATTATAACATCAATAAATCTCAAACCTTAATAGGAAACTATTGTGTTGCTGCAGATCTACACTAACAGATCTTATGGGAGAGTGATTACTAAGGTAATTAAAACGAAATACCTACAATTGAAAAAAGAAAAACAGAGAAATTAAACAGAAGAAATCACACAATTCAGACTGTTTCCAAATTAGAAAACTCTAACCAAGCAGTTATGGGAGGAGAACATAAGGGGGTACGGGTACCTATAATCTTCACTATAGAATCATAACAATGACACTATGACATGAAGAAGAAAACATTAATAAACATAGAAGAAATGGAAGGAAAGAAATAAAGTAACAGATTACATCGTTTGAAAAATAAAATCCTGTCAGGAATAATAGTCATGTAAATTTGGAAAGTGAACAAATATTGGAAATGAAAGAACCTAGATGCAACAGAGACAAGTCCATTTCAGCGACAAGAAAACAATCATAATAAAAACCGCATTATTAAACCATCTGAAATATAGAGAAAATTACAATGGCTCAAGTACTTGTAGCAAATTTTCGTAAAAAGTTAAGAACTTGCAAGGAAATTAAACAAAAAAAAAAAAAAAACTTTGAGAAGTTGGTTTATCCCCAAATTCCCAGATCAAAAACTTGACAACGAGAAACAGTGATTGCCATACAAATCAAAAGGGTCGTTCATAAAAGGAAAGAAAGCACAAACAATGTGTTTTCTTGGGGAAAGGTGGAAGAAAGACACACACTTAGAGGGCCACAGGAGAGGATGCAGGCGATGTGGACGTGAAGGGGATGATGCGATTGGGTTCAGGAGAATCGATATTATTGTTTTAAAACAGTAGTGGTAAGAAGGTTTTGTAACATCACCATCATCATCGAACAAAAATGTTTTGGTTTGGAATATGAAGATGACAATAACAAGAACAGCATAATCAGAGGTGCGGATTTTGTTGACGTTTCTTTTTGAACCTTCCTAGCAGGCGGGAACATAATTTTGTTTTCCTTTTTTCTTTTTTTATTTATTACTAGGGACTAGGTTTCCATAGCAATCCATAAGCCCATTCCATAAGCAAATGCATCATTTTCAGATAATTATTACCGTTATCATTATCAAATATGATGGAAGAAATGGGAGAGACCCTGTTCACAGACCGTGTCTTTTTTCTTTTTCTTTTTTTCATTTCCCTCATCAAACTTTTTAAATTATAATTTCATTCCTTAGTTATATTATTATGATTTTACATGTTGATATTTCTTTTAACTTTCATTCTTTTTGGTCTACAAAGTATTCAATGATCGTTAGAAAAACTCATGTGACCCCGAGACTCAGTATTTTGATCGAGTTAATTCCTAGACTAAGTTTAAAAACTATAATTTATATATATTGAAGTTAATAATTTTATTTTTAGATTCATAAATATAGAAGCTATGAAAACAATAATATTGATGATGAAAGTGTTGATGGAGGTGATTATTTTTTAATGGAGGCAACCTAATGATTTTCTACTTTAATGTTTGGAAGAATTGTATACCTCCCCACATCATAAAAGTAATTGAAAAAGATATCCAGAATTTTTAATGTTGAACACTTTTAGGAGACACTCATTAAATAGGTACTTGAATAGAAACTAAAAAACTTACAGTTTTATTAGTAAACATATTGGTGGGTCATTTCTTTTTATTAACCACGCAAAACACTCGATAATTATTTTATTTTGAAGTTTTTCTTCAAATAGTAATTGTTGTTTATGATAATATTTAAGTATTTTAAATATTAATTTATTTTACAGTTAACACAGCTTAGATACAAACTTGTTTTGATAGAGTTGTATATGGAACACAACCTAACCCAATTTAACTATTACTAGCTATTAATGAGTTAGTTGAACAATGAGTTAGTGATCCAAGAGTTGAAATGGAGGCAAAGTATAAAGAACAAAAAAACAAAAAGTTGGAAAGCATACTTTTTCGGTCATTATCCTTCCTTATGTGAACCTTTATGAGATTTTTTATCCTTTTCACCTTCACACGCAACCAGATCTTGTAATTAATTTCTATAGATATTTGTAATTAATTTTTACATTATATAAAATTAATTTTTTTAATTTAAATTAGTTGTTTGATGTTGTTTATTTCAATTATGAAATTGTTGGATAGCATTTTTTTCTTTTAAAATAACAATTTGTATAAAAACCAACAAAACTTACATTGGTAAATGATTGTCATTTTGCTTGGGGAATTACAAAGAGCCATTAATTATTTTGGTACATACCAACAAATAAATGATCATCATTTTTCTCATAAAATTCTAGAAAGTTGTTAACTGTTTCAATGTATACCTTAACAGAATCACCAACAGAATATATCTTTGGTGATTCTGTTGGTGAATCTATCAATGAGATAGATATATTGTTGATGGATGTACCTGTCAAAATGTTGTTGGTAAAACTCACTAATGAATTTGGCGACAAATATTGGTTGACCCTTTTTTAAGGATCAAAGAAAATAAATCATCATTATATCCTTCAAAATAAAAATAATCCTGGAATTACTAACAAATATGACATCAGTAACAAGATACTTTCTAACAACTTGTTTATATCAGTTAATCCATTGGTGATCTTTATCTTGATGGAATTAGTGTGTTTATACCGATATAATATTTCGTTGGTGTTTTGCTATTTTTGGTTGTGATTTATTAAAATAGTGTTGTGTGTATAGGTTTTTTTTTTTTTGCTTTTTTGTTAGATTTTGTTTTCAATTTCACTATTCACCAAACCAATCTTCTTTTTTGTTTATGTAGTTTTTTCAAAACAAATTTATCATTTAATATTAAATTGTTTTGGGAATTGTGCTTTTAATTTTTTTTTTGTTGGGTTATATACTAGTTTCATGCATTTAGCTTTTTTTTTCTCTCTCTCTCTCTTAATTTCAACCTTCAAGATTAGATTTATTGGAAGTGGGGCTTCATAATTATTTTTTATTTGCTTTCTATGAATTTATATTAATTTTATTACCTACATCACAAGTTTAACAAGTTAACTTAAATTGAATCGAACTATTTTTTTAGGCTGATTTTTCTAATTGATTTTTTTACTTCATCCTTCAATGTTGGATTAATTGAAAATTAGGATTTATAATTTTTTTATTTTCTTTTTATGAGAATAATATTTCAATCTCATGACCTGGATCGCGAGTTGACAAGTTATTCCAGGGCTGACCCACTTGATTTTTTGGTCATTTTTTCATTGAATATATATTTAATTGGTCTTCGAAATTTTTTGTTTACTTTTTATGAGGTTTTCTTGATCTTATGATTTAGGTTGCAAGTTTGGAAAGTTAACTTAGATTAACTTGATTCATTCTTTTTTTATTATTTTTTAACTGAATTTTTTTTTTCAATTTCAGCATCCAACAACTCAATCTTCTTCTTCTTTTTATTTAGTTTTTTTCTAGTTTTGTAATTTTTGTAATTGTTTTTGTGGAGTTATCTCGGTCTTACGAATTAAGGTTTTTTCCCTCAATTTTAACTTTTAACATTAGATCTGTTGAAAATAGAGTTTCATAATTTTTTTTATTTGCTTTATATGAAGCTATCTCAATCTCATGACTCAAGTCGCAAGTTTAACAGGTTAGCTTGAGTTTACTTAAGTTTTTTTTCTTTTTTAATTAATTTTTTATTTATTTTATATGGAATTATCTCGATTTTATGGTCCAAGTTTTGAGTTTGGAAAGTTAACTCATGTTTAGTCATTTTTTTTTGTTTTTTTTAATTTTTTTTTCAAGTTTGTCCTTCAACATTGGGTTCATTAGAAATTGACATTCATAATTTATTTTTATTTGCTTTATATAAGTTTATCATGATCTTATAACGTGGGTCATATATTTGACATGTTAAACTATGATGATCTAATATATTGCTGTCTCAATATTTAAAAAAAAACATCATCCAATAAATCACCATATCAATATTTTAAAAAAAGTTGTTTTTTAATGTGTATTATATTTTAAGTTCATAATTAATTATTTTTTAATTAGAAAGCACATTAGCAATGCTTGAATTTTTTTAAATTAAAAAAATTGATATGAATCATAGCTACGGGTCAATGATCTAGTTAAATAACTAATATTTGAAAAAAAAAAAAAACATCATCAAGTAAATCACCATATTAATATTTTAAAAAAAGTTGGTTTCTAATATATATTATATTTTAAGTTCATGATTAATTATTTTTTAATTAGAAAACAATTAGCAATGCTTGAACTTTTTTTAAGTTAAAAAAATTGATATGAATCGCATCTACGAGTCAATGATCTAGTTAAATAACAAAATAAATAGTACTAGTTTACTAGTTCGCACTACGCTATGCTAGGATCAAAAAATTTTGAATATGAAAAAAATGTCTAAGTCATAAGAGACTTTTTGTTATTGTTATTAAATTTGCCCAAACAGGTCAACCTTTAAATCTTTTGATTTGACCTCTTGACTAGTTTGAGTTTAAAATTAATTTGTATTAGAGTTATTTTGATATGACCTAATTGACTTGATAAGTCCATAATAATATAAATAATTGGTTAAAAAAACATGGCTTGACTTAAAAAAAATATCAAAGATGATGTATTTTTTATTTTAATATTGAGATGTCAATATATGGAATCGACTAGGGTTTCACGACTAAACTCACCAGATCCACAACCTGGATCATGAATTCCACCAAGTTTAACAACTTTTTTAAGCTATTTTTATTTAATGATATAATAAAAAAATAGATACTTGTAAATTTAAGCACCAATTAAATACCAAGATATTTCTTTGAAACTGTAATAATATCATAGGAAGTAAACTAAAAACAATTATAAAAAAAATTCCAAATCAACTAATATTGAAGGATAGAATTGAAAAAAAAAATAAAAAAGAATTTATCAAAATAAAAAAATTGAAAGATGGACTTAAAAAAAAAGGAATAAAAGAGTTCAATCGTATGGGTTAACCCTATAACCTCTCGATCACATTACTTACCTGTAACCCGAATAATAGGTAAAAAACGTGGTTTGACTTTGAAAAAAAATTCAAGATAACATCTATTTTTTTTTAATATTGAAATGATAATATATTGAATTGATATGTGCTTTGCAAGTTATTTTGTTAACCCACAATCTAGATCATGAATTCCAATGTTTTTAACAACTTTTTTTTAAAAAATAATTTTTCACTTAATAATACAATAACACAAATAAATGCTCACAAAATTGAGCATCAATTAAATATTAAAATATTTATTTGAGATTGTAATAACCTCTTATAAAATATATCAAAATAAATTATAAAAGAAAATTCAAAATCAATAAAATACTAAAGGATGAAATTAAATTTTTTTTAATTAAAATAGGCATTTAAAAATTAAGCACCAACCCAATATTAAGATATTTATTTGAGACATCAATAATATCATAGAAATTAAGCTGATATAAACTTAAAAAAAAAGGAATAAAAGAGTTCAAACGTATGGGTTAACCCTATAACCTCTCGATCACATTACTTACCTGGTATGGGTTTAGAATTAACTCACATAAGAGTTGTCTTGATGCAAGTTAGTTGACTTGATGGGTTCAATAATAACCCGAATAATAGGTAAAAAACGTGGTTTGACTTTGAAAAAAATTTCAAGATAACATCTATTTTTTTTAATATTAAAATGATAATATATTGAATTGATCTGTGCTTTACAAGTTATTTCGTTAAACCTACAATCTAGATCATGAATTCCAATGATTTTAACAACTTTTTTTTAAATGATTTTTCACTTAATAATACAATAACATAAATAAATGCTCATAAAATTGAGCATCAATTAAATATTAAAATATTTATTTGAGATTCTAATAACCTCTTATAAAATATATAAAAAAAATAATAAAAAAATTCGAAATCAATAAAATATTAAAGGATAAAATTAAAAAAATGTAAAAAGAATTTAATTAAAATAGGCATTTAAAAATTAAACACCAACCCAATATTAAGATATTTATTTGAGATATCAATAATATCATAGAAATTAAGTTGATATAAATTATGAATAATAATTCAAAATTAATAAAATATTAAAGATTAAAATTAAAAAATAAATAAAAAAATTTAATTAAAAAATCCTAGAGGATAGATTTGTTTTTTTAAAAATACTCCTTTATTATTAATATGAAGTGCTAGGGAAAAACATCCTTTCCTTTAACAAAGTAGGTAATCATTTGTACTTTTCAATTGTGTTTATTTTAAAGTTTAAGGTTAAGTTTTGTGCAAAAAAGCCTTGTACTTTTATCCATCGTTGACTTTCCCCAATCCATCTTGAAAAACACTTGACCACCAAGAGCTTGCTCAAGTGTTTTGGGGCTCAATGGGCTACTATAGTTTAGATTGGGTCACAATATTATAGGCCTTGAGGCCCGCAGTTTGTATTTTCTTCTCAGGCAAAAGCAAAACAACAAAAACAAACAAATAAATAAATAAAAAAGCTTACGCGCTCTGTTTAGCTTTAGGCTTTACCTAGCCCAGAGTTTAAACCCTAAACCCTAAGAAAGCAAAGGAAACTGAACTGGCTTTCTTCTCCACTTAACAAACACAGAAGATGAATTACAGATTTCATAACCTGCTCGGAGCCCCCTACAGGGGAGGCAACGTTGTGATTACCCAAAACACCCAACTTATATCACCAGTCGGTAACAGAGTCTCCATCACGGACCTCCTCAAATCCCAAACCATAACCCTTCCACTCCAATCCTCCTCCAACATCCGCCGCGTCGCGGCCTCCCCCGATGGCACTTTCCTCCTCACAGTCGACGAGAACCACCGTTGCCACTTTATCAACATCCCCCGCCGCGTCATCCTACACCGCATTAACTTCAAGAATGCAGTCAATGCCCTCAAGTTCAGCCCTGATGGTAAGTTTATTGCTGTTGCGGCTGGAAAATTGGTTCAAATCTGGCGATCTCCGGGGTTCAAGAAGGAATTTTTCGCTTTCGAGTTAGTTAGGACCATAGCAGATTGCGAGGATACAGTTACGGCGATTGATTGGAGCTTAGACTGTAAGTATTTGCTTGTTGGCTCGAAGGATTTGGTGGCACGCCTCTTTTGCGTTGAGAAATTGAAAGATGGGATTTTGAATAAGCCCTTTTTGTTTTTAGGCCATAGAGATAATGTCGTTGGTTGTTTCTTTGGTTATGATAAGAAAAATACTGACCAGGTTAATAAAGTTTATACAATTACGCGTGATTGTTACATTTTTAGCTGGGGTTATAGTGGTAATAATGATGGTAATTCTGATGAAAACGATGAGGGAAATTCAGAGCCTGCGTCTCCAGGGACGCCAAAGAGGGATGGGGAAGGGAATGTGAATGGCGAGAGCTTGGGTAATGTTAAAAAAAGGAAGGATTTTGATGGAAAAGACTTGGGAGAAGAGGGGTATTTGCATAAGAGGAAATGGGAGCTGTTAAGGAAAGATGGGTTTATGCAATCACCGGCGAAGTTAACTGCATGTACTTACCATAGGGGGCTTGATATGGAGGTGGTGGGGTTTTCTAATGGTGTTTTTGGGTTATATCAAATGCCAGATTTTGTTTGCATGCACTTGTTGTCAATTTCCAGGGAGAAGATTACTGCTGCAGTGTTCAATGAGAGTGGGAATTGGTTGGTGTTTGGTTGTGCAAAGCTGGGGCAGTTGCTTGTGTGGGAATGGCGGGCCGAGAGGTATGTGTTGAAGCAACAAGGGCATTACTTTGATGTGAATTGCTTGACTTACTCGCCAGATTCACAATTGCTGGCTACTGGGGCGGATGATAATAAAGTAAAGGTACAAAATGAGCATACAGAGATGTTTTATGTTTTCTGGAAGCTGTAGTTACTTAGCATGCTGTTCTTAGATCGAATTTGTTATGGAAATGTCTGCATGGTGAAATAGGCTAGGTTATTTAAGGATATTTAGGTGCTCTTACTGTGTATATATGGATTGTCTGAAAGAAAAGTGTTGCTATGTGCATGTGTGGACGTGATTGGTAGCAAAAATTTTATGCTTATTTGTTTGATATGCAATTGCTAATCTATATTCTGGAGAGTATACTGGAAAAATGTTATTGATGCATTTGCAAAAATGTTATGATTTTTGTTTATTGTCTATATGTTATATTCATAGGTTGTGAATTTGTTTGTGTGCATGTAAACGTCTTTGTTAAATGCAATCAGTTGGACACTGTATTTGTTCTATGTCTTCTGTTCATGGTCCTTTAAAATTTCAATTTGTTTATATGGCTTTGTTCCTATAGCCCATCTGCTGTTGCAGTGTTGGCCTTTTCTAAGGTAACAAATTTTATTTAAAATGATGAGGCAGCACGTGACGAATGTATGATTGTAACGTTTGGTAAGTGTGTGATCATACTGACCATGTTTGTCTTAAACAGTTCCTATGATAGTATATTAGTACTATATTTCATGTATCTTGTGAACTTAGCTATGTTCTGAATTTTACTAATGTGAGAATCATCAGAATCTTAATTAGGAGATCTTGTGCATTCTTATTTCATAGTCCTTTCACAATTTGATGATCTATTTTTCATTTCTGATTGTGTAGCTTTTGATAATGTGCTATATGTTTGTCTTTATGTTGACTCCTTTATTTTTGTACCTATATGATATATGAATGTGTTGTATTTGCTTGTCACAGGTGTGGACTGTTTCATCGGGTTTTTGCTTTGTAACATTCTCGGAGCACACTAATGCCGTGACTTCTCTTCATTTTATGGCTAACAATCACTGTCTTTTAAGTGCATCTCTTGATGGAACAGTACGTGCATGGGATTTGTACCGTTATAGAAATTTTAGGACATTTACCACCCCTTCTTCAAGGCAGTTTGTCTCTTTGGCAGCAGACCAAAGTGGGGAAGTAATTTGTGCTGGAACTCTAGATTCATTTGAGGTACTAATTTCTTTTGATGCTGCATTGAGACCAATCTGCTTTTTTTTTTTTTTTACCTGACAGGGGGCTTAATTTTTGTTTTCAATAGATATTTGTTTGGTCAATGAAGACAGGCCGTTTATTGGATATCCTTAGTGGTCATGGAGGTCCTGTTCATGGGCTGATATTTTCTCCCACAAATGTGAGTTGTATTTGATAGCTGTATCTGCACTTTCTGGTTATCCATCCCTTATTTTGTGTTAATTCCTCTTGGTTTCTGTGTTTTGTCCGAAGTGGTTTATTTACATGAATTTCTTTTGATGTTTGATCCCCCTTCTACATTTGGCATATAACAAATCTTGGATTCCTGTAAATTAACTAATAGCAAACACATGAACAAATTTGTAAGGTTTATAGTCAGCTTTCATTACCTATTGATTCATGAGTAGCTCTGAAGTAAACCTATTTTGCCTGTAGGCAGTCTTAACTTCATCATCATGGGACAAAACTGTTCGCTTGTGGGATGTTTTTGAAGGGAAGGGAGCTGTTGAAACATTCCCTCACACACACGATGTTCTTACTGTGGTTTATCGTCCAGATGGAAGGCAATTGGCTTGCAGCACATTAGATGGGCAAATTCATTTCTGGGACCCAATTGATGGCTTGTTAATGTACACCATCGAGGGCCGCAGGGATATTGCTGGAGGGCGTCTCATGACTGATCGTAGATCAGCAGCAAACTCAACTGCAGGAAAGTGTTTCACAACCTTGTGCTATTCTGCTGATGGGAGTTATATATTAGCTGGTGGAAGTAGCAAGTACATCTGTATGTATGATGTCGCTGATCAGGTCTGCTTCATTCTTATGTATAACCTCATGCTTATTATTTCACATTTTAATTTGGTAAATGTTTCAAATAGTTTAATTATCTAGTTTTATTATTTCATGAATTTCATCACAATATGTTTCTATCAATCACTGGAAATCTCAAACGTTTTTGTTTTTGCCATGCATAAACTAGTTGAATGTAGACATTAGATTGATAACTATATGGACGTTGGATATACCTTTGAAGGAATGGTATAACTTAATTACCTAGTGGCTTGTTCTTCCATTTTACATTTGTTTGGATGGGTTCCTTGGTCTGCCAGTGTAGATCTCTCTTAATGGTTGAAGTAGTGGATTGATTTATGTATGAACTGCAGGTTCTGCTGCGTCGCTTCCAAATAACTCACAATCTCTCACTAGATGGGGTGCTGGATTTCTTGAACTCCAAGAAAATGACAGATGCAGGTCCACTTGATTTAATTGATGATGATGACTCTGATACTGAAGAAGGTGTTGATAAACAAACTCGAGGAAAGTTGGGGTATGATTTACCAGGATCCATGCCCAATCGTGGAAGGCCTATTATTAGAACAAAATGCCTGAGGATTGCACCCACTGGGCGAAGCTTTGCGGCGGCAACAACAGAGGGGGTTCTTGTTTATTCAATTGATGAATCCTTTATCTTTGATCCCACTGATCTAGATATAGATGTTACACCAGAGGTATCTTGTGTTCTTTTTGTAAAATGCTGTGAAACAAGTAAATCTTTAGTTTTCTTCTCTCTTGTAAGTACTTACCATGGAGAATTCAAAGCATGTTATATAAGGCTATCAGATGATTGGTATCTGCTTAGTTGGAAATAACAAATTTTCTTCGTTGATTTATAGTAGTATTTTCATCTGCTGATTTTATTTGATGACTACAATGGTGTGCAGGCAGTTGAAGATGCATTAGATGAAGATCAACCAAACAGAGCTTTAATTCTCAGCCTTCGTCTGAATGAGGATTCACTAATAAAAAAGTGCATTTTTTCTGTCAGTCCATTGGATATACCAGCTGTTGCCTCCTCAGTCCCATACAGATATCTGCAGAGATTAATTGAAGCATTTTCTGATCTTTTGGAAAGCTGTCCGCACCTGGAATTTGTACTCCGTTGGTGTCAGGTGCTTGCTGCCAACTTATGAAATTCTATGACATCAGAGGTCGTCCTGTATTCAGATCTAATTCTTTGTTTGTGATTATTATTTTGACAGGAGCTTTGCAAAGCCCATGGAAATTCAATTCAACAAAATTCCAGAAATCTTCTTCCCGCTTTAAAATCCTTGCAGAAAGCAATTACTAGAATACATCAGGATTTGGCAGATACATGTTCGTCTAATGAATACATGCTCCGGTATTTATGCTCAAGCACCAACAAATGATGAACCACTATTAGTGTTCGGGATTTCCTCACTATTATCTGACAAGGTAATATAACTTATTAAGGGAGCGGAGCAGGCACGCCCATAGCTAACGCCAACATGCCATGTTGGGATACTTTGATGCAAGGTTCATGTGATTGTAAGCACTTGTTTGTTGGATTTGATCTGTTGTTTGTTGGGAAATGTAACATGACTATGATTCATATACATGTCAAATTGTCATGAACTGTTTTTAATGCAATTTTGTTTCGGGAAAGATGAATGCAGGTCCATGACAATGATTGATGAGGGTTGCTGTATGATATGCTGTTGTTAGACAATCAAGTTAACGGTTCTTGTTGTGTTGCTTCGTGTTATTTCTCCATTGAAGAAAGGCAACTCAACAAAAAGCAAATCACAGGTGGCCAACTAATAACCTATTTCCAGGCTAGTATCTTAGTTTCTGTAACCATTCTTAATGAGTAGTGTCAAATTCATTGACAAATGCATCCGAAGCACGTGCACGTGCACATGCACATCCAGCTAATAACAAAATGACTAATAAATCACCAAAAATTCGCAGGTAAACATGGTACGTTTAGACATAGGCTGCTTTTGGACCTGAAAACAGTATCGCACTTCTACGTTAAGATACGCACACGTTTAGAAATAAGCTGCTTTTGGACATTTAGACGTGCACATGTTTAGATATTGCCAAGCAATGTTAACTGAGGAAAGTTGAAAGAAAGTATTGCGCTCCTATGTTAAGCCATGCATGTGCACTATGACATGGAAGAGATATAGATGGAAGAATCTTCGGTGGCCAAAGAGAGCTAACACTTGAGTTGCTATCATTCCAAAGATCATCACATTGTGAATCACTAATTCCGTGCTTTCTTGACCTGACTAAATCTCAGCTAGGAAATGACCAATCGTTCACGTAATCCCTTTATTTCTTTCAGCGCTGCAATCATGATCTTCTTGTTCTAATTCTTGAGAGAAGTGACCATAACGCTGGTAGAGAAACAATCTTGTTTCGTAACATAGGCTTTGTGAAAGGATCCAACTCAGGAAAACCAATAAAATGCAGAGAAACAATCCTTTGGATTTGCAACAAAACCAATTTCGGCCATTTTAATGTTCTCATGCCCCATGGCCCTTACCCATTCCCAATGTGTCTTTTTTCTAGGCCACCAATGCTCTCCTGGTTCCCACCAAAGAGAAAGGAACTATCTTTAGATCATTCATGCATTTTCTACATGTACGGGCTAATTTAGCTGTCAAGAAAACATTGAATTCAGATTAAAAAACAAGACTTTTGATCACATAATAATTGGTTATGTTCGTAATTTCTAAATTGATTAAATAGCGTCGCAGTACTTATGATAGTTGCACACTATCTATATGATGTTAGAAATTACGAAGGAAAGATTAATGGCTCTATTGCTACTGGAGAATTAGCTTATTAAGGGTACTGTAAGAGCAACATCTTGGCGTTTAAACGTGTATTATGATGTCGAGGAAGGAGATTTGGCTTGTAGAGGAGGAAGAAAAGGAGTCCTATCTTCTTTCTTTAACTTGGAGGTATGATTTTTGGGATGGGAAGCTCAAAGACTAAATGCTTGTTAGTTGTTTTGATGTTGCATGAAGGATTGTAACTCTTCGATGAGGATGATAACAACATGGTGCAAGAAAATACTTAAATAAATGTCTCAACAACAACAAATGAATGAGCATATAAGTTATGAAATATAATTATAATTATCATCATGTAATAATTTTATTATATCCTAGTTTATATCCTCTGCTATTGTTGTGCTTAAATTCATTGCACAAAACAATGATAAATTATAAATAAACAAATAGGCAATACCCTTGAGATAAGAAAAAAAATATGTATCTAAGTCAAAACACGAAGAATATTAAAAACAGAGAGGATAAATTGAAACAAGGATACATAGTTTTGAGTGTTGCTAGCGGCTGTCAAAGTGATGGTCGCTGGCATTCCTTTTTTCATATCTACATTCAAATGCTGAATGCTTCACAACAGAGAGGATAAATTGAAACAACTACAGAATTTGTTCTATTTTCAAAACAAAAGACATCTGAAAGACAATGAAATAAATCGACACCCGGTACTTATTCTTCACTGCATGCTGGCTGTCTCGACAGTTGTGGCTTCATGAGGCTACGTTAAAAGTTATCATTCATTCAGCCTACAGTACTGCTCTCTCTCCAACGGACTATGATATCTTGTCTGGAGTTCAGGGCATCCTCTCTGAAGGTCTGCGCCTAAGCCATATTCTTTCCATGCGATTTTTCCTAAAATGGTTGTTCCCACGAACATTATGATTTCTGCTAAAACTATCATTCTGTCTATGGCTGTTTCGACCATGCCGCATCCTCTCTGGAATATTACTCCTAGAACTGTTGTTCCGCCTAAACTTGTAGGTTCGTCTATTGTCATGACTAGTCCCCATTTCATAGCCTGCTGGCAACATGTTCCTGTTGTTCCGTATGAAATTGCTGGTCTGCCTACTGGTATTGCTAGCTTCCATATCATATATAGTCTAACGATAACATGCTCCTTGACAATTGATTCGTGAACTGAATGTTCATGATTACAACAGGATAGTCAAACGGGTTTGAAGAATTCACAACCTGGTAAGGATCTCCTGAATATCTGTCTTCGTTCTCCTCATCTTCATCTATGCTATATGGGCTGATCATAGCAGGCAAGTCATCAAAATCTCTAAGAAGCTCTTCTTGTTCCTCTCTTGTTAAGGCGAGCATAGCAGCCATGTCCTCAACATCTCTTTCATACTCAAAGTTGGTCCAGTCATGTTGCCGTTGGGGGTCCACCTTAGATGGCTGAATAAAAGGACGGTCAGACCTCGTGTGCTTTCTAAGTTCTGAATAATTCCCAATAAAATCACAAGTCTCCAGAGAACAACTCCGTAGCTTGGAATTCATGAATTCTCGTGCAGGCTTCACTACAGCCGATCCATAAATTTTTTGATACGAACATTGTGATCACATGGTCATAAAACTCAAAATTAAGATTGAGATCTGATTCTAGAAAGTCGAAATAGGTCTGATAGGAGTGTGACATAATAAAAACCTATCCCAAAACACCAATACTATTGGATTGAGTAGAATGACGTCACGAAACCAGTTAATTTTTGATAAATTAGATTCAGTTTGTTCAAGAACTGAAAAATGCAAGAATCACTCTCACACGTTAAAACTGAAAAAAAATTCAGAAGAATGCACCAAACGATACGATCCAGACAAGGTCAAATTTGGATTTTGATATAAAATGTGCAACTATCCAGTTTTACGTCAACAATCATAATTCTCAATCCGACGGTTGGATCAAGGTGAAATGTTATGTGGAGTCTCCTGACATCTTGTCTTTCCTTTGATTAAAATTTCAGATCAATTAGAGTTCGAGAAGACATCTCAATATGGGTTAACAGAGGTTGTATTATTTTTGTTATTTACTTTCTTTTGACTTGTGAACTTCCTATTTGGCTAGGATTCTTTTTCTAAAAGGATGTGACAACTTATTTTAGAAATATACTAATTTTACAAGGATGTTTAATGGGCTGCAACATAGTTTTCAAGTGTGGTAAGGATTTATAATTATTTCAGAATTCTTTTCTTACGAGGATTTCTTATTCATCCCAGCCACAAATGGAAAAAAGACCTTAGAATACATTCTACCTTCATATCAGATTTCCTAGCTTATTTGGAACTTCTTAATGGTGACAAATCTGATTCTAGCATATTTAGGATGATAATTTTTGGATTTTTATTATTTTTATTATTTTCTTCTTAGTCTTTGGATTATTATTACCTTTTTGGGTCAATTGTAAGTGGACTACATATATATCCACTCAAAGGAGGTCCATTAGGGTTTCTTTTAAGTCTAGAGTCACTATAAATAGAGACATAACCAAACATGTAAGGAAGACAATTCAAATTAATAAAACTTCTTATTTGCCGCTCTTTGTGTGTGTGTGTTGGTGAAATAATCTCTCTTCCATGGTTTTCTAAAGAACTGAAAAACGACTTATCGAAGAACAACTGTCTTCGTGGCATCATTCTTATACTTCTCGTTCGTGAATCAATGTTTGTTGGGTGGAGGTTTTCGTTTCCAATAGTGCTAGTGTCTAGGTACAAGTTATTTTTGAGTCACACTCCTATCAAACCTGATTTACTTGGCTTTCTAGGAATTGATGTCTTTGGGATTGTATGACCATGTGATCGTGAGGTTCGCATCATTTCTCCTCGACAAAGAGGGCAACAAAGCTTAGGATGCAGCTCACTCTCATAATGCCCACTTTGCCCGAGCAGTTGCAATTCTTCCCTTGTTCTATTGGAGACAGAAGGAATTTCTTGCAACATTTCTGTGGATGGAGATGACACAGAAAACTTGCAGAATTGGTCGAGGCAATTTGAGTGGCGATAGCTAGTATTGCACATGTATGGCCAGCAACCTTTACCAAAAGAACATCGTAAGAGAACAGCCTTGTGGGGATGTTCCATGCAAATGGGGCACCTAATTTCTTCCCATTCTTTGGCATCCTTAGTCGCTTTCAGTGAGCTCCTGGGATTGCATATGGATTGTATGACCATGTGATCGTGAGGTTCGCATCATTTCTCCTCGACAAAGAGGGCAACAAAGCTTAGGATGCAGCTCACTCTCATAATGCCCACTTTGCCCGAGCAGTTGCAATTCTTCCCTTGTTCTATTGGAGACAGAAGGAATTTCTTGCAACATTTCTGTGGATGGAGATGACACAGAAAACTTGCAGAATTGGTCGAGGCAATTTGAGTGGCGATAGCTAGTATTGCACATGTATGGCCAGCAACCTTTACCAAAAGAACATCGTAAGAGAACAGCCTTGTGGGGATGTTCCATGCAAATGGGGCACCTAATTTCTCTTCAGCTTTATCACGTGATGGTCCACTGAGATGGGGCACCTAACATTCTTTCATTTTAGGACATTCTCATCTGATCCCAGTGAGCATTGGGGTTTACATTTCTCAGTGTTGTTTGAACGGCAAGGGTAAGGAGATGATTTGGACTGATCAGAAAACAATCGTTTGACTCTTCTATCCTTTGTCATTTTCAGAAACTTAGAATTCACCTTTTTCTTAGAAAGAATATGATCCCTTGATAATCATATGAAAATCATGAATTCAGTAACTTAGTTTAAAGCATGCTGTAAAGCAGTAAAAACTAGAAAGTTAACATGAAGGAAATAGTCATCAAATCCCAAAACCATTTGTTTATCCACAGAATCCAAAAGCAAGAAATGACTTGAAAAGCATAAAGCAAGTCCTTATATGCTTGTGTTAATGACTCCAGACAATTGATGGTATTTCTTAAATTTGTAGATTTTAAGGGCTTGATCATCACTACTAATGTCTTATAAAGTGCAGCATGAAATAATTATATATTCCCAAAATTTGTCCACCATAAGAACACAAAACATTGTAAAATAATAGTTTTTTTCCTCGGGAAAATCTTAAAATCAAGCTTACATCTCCTTTCCTTTGCAAATTAATGAAATACACCATTCATTATTTGCACTATAAGTGAAACATACTGACATTTTTGCAACCAACACTCGATGAATAGAATCTCAATCATACATACAAAAGCTAAGCAATTGATCGATTTAATTTCTTTATACAAAAACCTACAACGCATGTAGAAGCAGTAAAGATCCAAGTCGGTTCAACTGAAACAAGCGAAGAACAAGACGATTTGACTTAAAAATAATCATAAGACTTTCAAATTACTAGCAACAACTAACTATATCGATAACCATCTAGATAATCATTTAGTAAGTGACCAAAGTTAAGAACTTGATATTAAAAAATTTGCCTCTATATAGTTGTTAATATAGTACTATATCGATAACCATCTAGATAATCATCTAGTAAGTGACCAAAGCTAAGAACTTGATATTAAAAGATTTGCCTCTATATAGATTTATATTTAAATTTTATAGTTGTTAATATAGTAATTATTAAAAATTTATATAATTATTAATTTTAAGATATATAAATTAGTTGAAACATACATAAATTATTTAAAAATTTATATTAATAAAAAATATAAACTACAGTTAAAAAAAATTGTAATTCCGTGAGGATTTCACGAAGACATGACATCAAAAGCAACACAAAATCAAAATACGTAACCTGCCATCAGATTTTTATCAGGCAAACATTAAAAGACACAGTTCTATTAAGGAAGAAAGTCATGTCACCTGAAGATTCGGGAGAGACAAAGACAAGATGTTACGTTTCCTTGAATTTATAACACAGCAACAAGCCGCCAGATCACAAGATGTTTCGATCAATGGTCGGTGCAAGTGCAAAAGAACCCTCGGCCGAAGGAAAAGCGTAGTCGGTATGGCCCAGCCCAAATATTTGTGCATTTCAATCCCCGGCTTCAGGCCCAATTCTTGACCCAATAAGTAATGAAGATAATTGTTAAGACATCCTCGTTTTTGTGTCAATTCAGCAAGCAAGCCACTTTAAAACATATTTCATCAGACTTACTTTATATTCGTCCTATTTTATAAATTCAACCCAATAAGTAATAAAATGCCAGGAATTAAACCTATTGGTAGAGGCTATAATATTCTTGATATAACGATTCATTCCAATTAGATTAAATTGAAGAAATTTGACGTATAAAGAGTATATTTAATAAAATCAATTTTATAGGGGCTCATTTGTCAAACAGATACAAAAAGAAGATCCAAGTGTGATTTTCCGAAGTATTGTAAAACCCTCAAATGGAGACATGGTTAGAACTTAAAACCCTAGCCGGAGAGACTTTCGGTCCTTTTCTGTTGCCTCTCAGTTCATTTAAACCGGGTGGAAGATGCAGGTTTTGGTGAAAATGGTAACGGGAAAGACCCTGACATTGGAGATGGAGTCTTCAGACACCATCGACTATGTAAAGGCAAAAATCAAAGACGAGGAAGGCATTCCACCCGAACAACAACGCCTAGTCTTCGCAGGAAAACAGCTGGAAGATGGCCAAGCCCTTGCCGACTTCAGTATCCGCAAGAAGAAGAAGAATAAACCCCTCGAGCTTGCTCTGCTCCAGGTTGATGACGCTGATGCTCCACCAAAACAGCTAGGTAACATCATTTGATAGGAAATGCTTAAGATCGTTCATTCTTGGTGTCTGGTATTATTACAATAAGAGGAACCTGTGTTGCAGATGTCCAAAATCTAGAATCGGAAACACCAGTTGCCTCTACGAAAGCTAGAAAAACAAAGAAGAAGAAACGCGCTGCGTCTGACACAGGAGACACAATTGATACTGGTATGGATTGCCATACTGATGTTTTTTTAATTATAGTTACTGCTCCTTGTTTGTTTTGTCCCAATTCATTTGCGTAACTCACACAATACATGGCTCATTGTGTTTAGCACTAGAAAGATAAATGTTTTGACTCGTTAAGATGGTGGGTTTTTCCCTTGTTTATGTAATTGGATTTAGTTGAAGTATTCATTAACTTGATTAAAGCAGATAATATACAGCTCGAGCTAACGGTTTGCTCCTTAGTCCTGCTATGATACAGCTTATGTCCGCCATTTTACTGAAATATCATTTTTCTTTAATTTTGGTTCTGATTGGAGAAAGAGGATTTCCAGTGATAGAAAATATTAGGAATAGTTACTTTTCCTTGAGGGCAATTAGCTTTGACAGAAAACAAGTTTCATAAACTAAATAGAAATTAAATAATCAACAGTAAACATTTGGAGAAAGAGGATTATAGTGGGATGAGGTCCTCAAGTTTCTTATTGATTCCCATATTGAAATTAGCCTTGTAACTGATATCACTCTGCCATCACTGTACTGGTTGCTATCAAGCATGTACTTTTAGCAAAAAACCAGGTACCAAACCTGCTCCTAATATATATAGGCATGCACGCATGCATGCAGTCTTGCATGTGTGATGATACCGATTATTGTCAAATTCTTACATTTGGCTCCTCCTAGTGTCTTATCATTTTAGTTTGAACTACCAGGAGTGGTGGTGTGACCCAAATTTCTGGCTACTGATTGTGTAATTCTCCATTTTTTGTTTGGTGAAGTGGTGTTGGATTTTCTGAGATGTCACGTGTTATGGCAGTACTCTTCTTTTGTGAGTGTTGCTATATTGAATGTTTATATACGCTCACACATTCACCCCTCTGATATAGATCATGGTGAAGCCACTGATGGTGTCCTTGTTGAGCATGATGTGAATGAGCCGACCATGGGTGAAAAACTTGTTAGTATAACTTTACAAGATGATGATAAAACCAGCAGCCATGAGATGCAAGAATCACCTCCTAGCGCAAAGCCACCAAGTGCTGATTCAGTTAACATTCTCCTTAAGCAAGCATTGCGTGCTGATGATCGTGCGCTTCTTTTAGATTGCTTATACACCCAAGATGAGAAGGTTGTTTTCTTTTATTTAGATTTGTTAATGCTGAACTTTCCTTAAAGGAGGTTTTACTTTAGTGCTAAATTAATTGCTATTATGCTTCCCACGAACTTGTGCACAGCACATTCCTTTTCACATTTGTTTTCAGTTAGTACTTTTTTATCAAGAAACAAAATATATCGGTACATAACTCAGAATATTTTCTGTTTGCAGGTCATTGCAAATTCAATCTCGCTGCTTAATCCATCTGATGTTCTCAAGCTTTTACACAGTCTTCAATCCATAATTCACTCAAGGTGGGCAGTTACTTGTCTTATCAAGATTTGTCTGGTGAATCTGACAGATCATGTTGCGTTATCTGTCTATGATTTTTTTTTCAAATTTGTACCTTACAGCAATAATATATATATATTTTTTTCTGAATAACCATAGTTTGTGGATTTTCATTTAACACTTTTTAATTTCTGGATTATTTAAAGGCAGAAGCAAAAGTACTATTTGAATTCGACCCAAACATATCTTTCAACGAGGTCTTACGAAATGTGTTCTTGTTGCAGGGGTTCAATCTTGGCATGTGCTCTTCCTTGGCTAAGAAGTTTACTTCTTCAACATTCAACTGGAATAATGTCCCAGGAATCTTCTTTACTTGCTTTAAATTCCTTATATCAGGTGAAAAATGAGAACCTCACCCTGGAAAGACTCTGAAGAGTGATGTATAGCAATGAAAAAGTCTTTTTCATCTGAAAATTCATGTCCATTCATGCTTTATGAACTTTTTAATTGTCATTTTGGCCCTTCCCTGGATATCAAGTTTGTCTTTTGGAATATAGTTGAGACAATCAGATAATATTGGTTTTCCTTAAAAATTTAATTGCTGAGATTAGACTAGTCTTTGCTGAAGTTGTTTTGAGTTTCATCTACTGAGGTTATAATTGTTATATTGTGGTTTCGATGTGGTAATACTTGCGTTATTACATATTCTAGTGAATTTAAATTGGATAATTGCTATATGATTCTTCTTAAAGTTTTAATTTGAAGTATGTCATTGTTTATCAGCTCATCGAATCCCGAGTGGCAACCTTCCAGTCAGCACTTCAATTGTCAAGTTGCTTAGACATCTTCTATGCAGGGGTATTGTTTTTGTGATATCATGCAGTTAGTGAATCTGCAGCTTGTAATTATTGATAATGTGATTTGTTTCTTTCTTTCTGCTTTAAAACAGGTCGTTGATGATGCATTGGATGAAAATCAAATAATAACTCCTGTAATTTATGAGGACAATGATGAAAGTGACGAGGAGGAAGAGGAATCTGAGGATGCCATGGAAACCAATGAAGGTAGCAGGGAGGAGGAAGCACTTGATGGACTTAGTGATATTGAAGGTAGTGATGGCATGAATGAGTGATAGTGTCATTCAAGCACAATTTTGGTTGCCGCTTTGATAAGGATTAAGGGCTATCAATTTCAGTGAAGACGATCTCTTCATTCAGTCCAGGGGATCCTTTGACAGATTTGGAGGTAGCTACTGTAAGTTCACTTCCTGGGGAGCACAAGGATATTTGGGAAATCTCTTAGATGGCTAGAAGCACATATCGGTTTTTCTGTTGATGTGTGCGATAGAAACAGTAGTACACCATGGCTTCGACTCTTATCAATATTGTTTTCCTTTTGAAGAGCAACCTTTCCTTCTTGCTGCTCGCTGACATCTTGAGAAAACCACACCAAAATGTTGCATTTCCTCCTTTTCAAGTAATTTTAGAGAAACAGAGACTGCAACATCGTTTCATGTACTCGTGAGATATGATTTCTTTTTGCAAATTAAGAAAATAGCAGTCCCAAGTAGAGAGATCAGAGACTGAGTGGAATTAGATTTGATAATTTCTTGGCATCACTGATATTTTCGTTGCCCAGGATGATTCGTCTCTTTGGGTAGAGCGCATGTCCACCAGCGGTCTAATTTCTCAAGAGCTGTCCATTGCAAGCGCAGTGTTGACGTTGATTGGCAAAGAATAATAATTAACACCTGGGTTCTCCTTGCATGAAATTTGCAGGGGCGGATATAGGTCTTTTGTTTTATCGATCCCTGGGCATTAAAAATCAATGAAATTCCTACAAATAGCAGTTAGTTTGCTCAAATCTTCTGGGCCACGAAATTTCCCTAAAATCGGAACTCTCCACCTCGATGGAGATGAGAATTCTGGCTTGAGAAATTTGGAAGTGTGATTGTGTTAGTAGTAGATCCTGTGTTTGTTGCGTGGGTATAATAGTAATTAATATTTTTTTTCTTTCACTAAAAAATCCAATGAACTGGCTTTGAAGGGTAAAAATATCTTTTCACGGGTCCATTAAATTACTTGTTGCTCATAGAAGCAATAACAAAAAAAAAAAAAACCCCTTTTAGACTAGGGGTTTTTTCAACCATTCTTTTTCCCATGCACTATGTAATTATTCTTTTTCCTATGCACTATGTAATTATTCTGTCATCGGAAGCAAAAAAAATTAAGCTTGATTTTAGGAGCATAATAGTTATTTTATATTGTATTTTATGTAATAATTACGTGATTATTTAAGAGGGTGATTTGATAATTTAATTAAAAAAATAAAAAAAATGAATTAAGAAAGTAAAAAATAGACTTTGTTGGTGTTTTTTGATTCATAGAATTATCTTTCTAGATGATGTGTGTTCCTAAATTACTTTTGGTTTGATTAAGATTGACTTTCTTTTTTTATGTTTTTTTCTTGGTTTTTATACTTAGCCTTGCAATATTTCATATCAATTCTTTAATTTTTTTTTTTAGGATTTAGTACTTATTCTTTTAATTATTATTTTATGTTTATTTTAATTAATTTATAGAATTGGATTTTTTTTATTTTATTCTTCATCATCCTTTTATTTCATATTTGATCCTCGTTTTTTTAAGTTATATTTATTTTATTTAAGATAGTCTTTAATATTTTTTTATAATTTCATCCTCCTTCATAATATTTACATATAAATTTTTATTTAAGATAGTCTTTAATATTTTTTATAATTTCATCCTCCTTCGTAATATTTACATATAAAATTTTTCTTATATTTTTATTGTTGTTTTTTTTCTGCTTTGACAAGTTTTTTAAATTAATAATTTTTATTTATTTCATCTCGAGTATATGATTTAAAAGGTTGCAAACTGAAGAGCATAACTCATATTTAGAAGATTAGCTTGAGTTTATATATATAGTCATCATTTAACATTTAATTTGATTTGATATTAGACACTATAATTTATTTATTTATTTTTAATATAGGATCTTCACTTATTTTAAAAATTACTAGGGTTATCCTGGTTCTTTTTATTTGTTGTTCTTTATTAGATTTATCTTTTTTTAAAGAATATTTTTTGAGTTAAATTAAATTAATTTTTCAATATTTTTTTTAGATATTGTCTAGTATTTATGTCACCATTTGTATTTTTAAATTTTTTTTATGGATTAGACAAAAATATTTGGCCTGCAGCGTATCCCAAGGCAAATATTCATTTGTTTTTATTTTAAATTTATATATATTTTTTTATTTTATTTTTTAATATTTAATTTATTTAAAGATTGGGTTCCATAATTTTTTTGGCTGCTTTTTATACAATTTTTTTTAACTAATTTTAAAAATAATTAGTTATATGAGATCTTTTTATTTTTCATTAACTTTAACTTTTTTTAATTATATTATTAAATTAATTGACTTAATAAATCTGGTCAGTAAACAACAAGTCTCAAATTTTCCTATATTCTTTAAAAATACTAGTCATTTCATTGGTTTTTTTTTAATTGATTTTTATTTTTATTTTAGGCATTATCACGGGCTGAATGCCACGGATTATCAGTCTGTGGTAAAAAAAACTAGTGTCTACTAAACTAGTCCAAAAATCAGCGTAACAAGGTAAATTTAGAGGACAAAACCAAAGTAAATTACCAAGGTTTTCAAGGCTCATGTAAACATTTACGCCTTCGCACCACTACCAACTTATCCATATACAAGGTTTTGATTTTTGTTTCCCCTCAAGAGAGAAAGGCAATGATTCTAGCTCTCGATTTTTCACGCGAATGTTAACTGCTTCTGCTTTTAATTTTTCTTCCTTTTCTTTCCCTTAATGATTGATTAATCGTAAAAGTTCCTGTCAGTCCTGGCTTGATAACCTGATGTGATCAAGAGCAGCCAAATCATACAAAAGCGGAAAAACAAGGGGAGGGAAAACAAGATTTTACTCCATCGATCTAACAAAGTGAAAATCACGACGAATCCCTTCATGAAGACAGTACTGACTGTTTTATTTCTGGACTTGAAGCGTTCCAAGCCGCTAAACTTGGGATCTTCAGAAAGCCAAAGGGAGCCCAATCCAGCAGCTTGCCCAGCTAAGGTGATATTAAGGACTTAAAAAACATGCCCAAACCTGAACATAATTCAAAGGAGACCTAAATATGGATGTATCCCATGCACTTATTCGTACATTTAGCACTAATATTTGGTCTCCTTATAGGTAGTGGTGTGCTTATAACCAGCAGGATCTTCCGTCTCATCTTTCCTGGTATAGATATCCTCATCCTTACCAGGGCCACCCATCCCCAAAGTCTGCTTCACAGTATCCTTAGCGCTCTCGGCCATCTGCTTCACTTTCTCCCCAGTTTGCTGCATAACCCCCTTGGAGTTCTCCTTGCCTTCCTGGGCCTTCTGCTTGGCAGACTCGGTAGTCCCTTCCGTCTTTTCTCTGGCCTCTTGAGCCTTCTGTCCAGCCTTCTCTTTGGCTTGTTGAGCTGTTTCATACGTCTTGTCCTTGACTTCCCTGGCCTTTTCCTTCATGCTACTAGTCACTCCACCAGTCTTTTCCTGTTCAGGCAATAAATGCTTCAACAATCAATCAGGAAAGTTGCTGCCATTTAGCGAAAAATAAACTGATCATATGATATATATATATATATATATATATGTGTGTATG